>NW_025533742.1:0-300000 GCF_020615455.1 Coregonus clupeaformis | reverse complement strand
TAATTTTGAATTATATACACCATCATGTGGCAGACTGTGTGCACACATACATTTTGAAATTAAAACTGGGATTGGTGAATTTCAACGAATATGTGCCACACAAACTTTGAGATTAAAAAAGGAAGTAAAACATTTTAGAATATCACAACTTTTCACAGCTGGCTTTATGTAAACACAAGTTTGTGAGTCTAGTAGCTGCTGTTTGGCTTTATTTGGACTATTGAACACTGCGGATATGTTTGTTTATCATCTTGACCATGTGCTAGCGTGGTAGGCTAGTCGACACCTTGTTTGTTTTTGAGTGAGTGATGATTTTGACTCTGTAATAGAGAAAGATGGTTAAGGTATCCCACAACATTCCACTGGTCAGTGTCCATTTTAGGAGGTTATGTTGTAAATACAGACATAGGTTATGAAATACATGGAAAAGGTGGTTTGACAGTAAAGCAGTGTAGGTTGACATTTTAAAATGTGAGAACTAATGCATGATTATTATTATTAGGCGGAGGCTGCGGCTCCGAAAGTAACCCCTCTTTTGCCCTTGTCCCGCCCCCATGGAAGCCTCTTCCCCAAAGCAAAAAATCAGTATCACATTCTGTGCATGCAATTCTTTATGCCTCGATCACACCGACAGCGTCATTGCATTTTGGTACACCAGAAGTACATTCATTTCCAATGGAACGCTGCGTTTGCCTTGCAGCATTGCGTTGTAGATGCAGTTGCAGTGCGTTTTGTGTGGTGCATACATTGTATTTGTCGGATGTATTCGTCAAACTGTATGTGTAGACGGCTTGACAGAAATGGTAGCAGAAGGTGAATGTTGAACTTTTGTTGCACACATATCCAGATGATGCTGTATACCATTTTGTGCAATGACGCTGTTGGTGTGATCGAGGCGTTACCTCTACTTTACGCACATATTTTTGTGGCCACCCTCCCTTCACATTTCTCAGTCTGTAAAGTAGGGAATCCCATACATGCGCACAAGCTACTGATTTTTAGCTATAGAGAAGAGGCTTCCAGAGAATTCAGAACCGCAGCCACTCCGTTATTATCATTCAACCTTTATTTGACCAGTTTAGACTCTCAAATGTTACACAAGATAAGCATAATGTCAAGATGATAAGCATTTAGTTTGACATCAGTTATCTTAAACATATGAGCTTATGACAGCATTTGTAAGGTAATCATGTTACACAGTATATCTGCCAAAAGTAAAATTGTGATACAATTTTAAAAGTTAAACTCTATTTTCGGGACCCAACAGCCACTTATGTCTGCTGGAGTGTTTGAGTCTGGTAACGGTTGAAATAGAAGGATATAGCCTACTCTATGTAAACACACTGGACTGTGGTGTGGGCTACATTACATTTTGGATTCCTTAAAAACCTTCACATGCAGCACTATGGTATAAAAAGTATATTGACCAGTCCAGTTGTGAATAGGCCCAAGCATGTTCCAATAGCATAAATGAATGAATCAATGTATTGGCCATGAAGTCCCGTTCACTGGAAACAGATAAAGCCTAGTCCTGAATTAAAAAGCATTTTCAATGGAGATTCTCTATTGCACATACTTCTTAGTCCAAGAGTAATCTGGCCCAGGAAATCAGCCTATAGTATGTGGGAGTGGGTTGGCTATAGCTGTGGGATTCTCAGACAGATTTTGGGCATGAAAGTGGACATGCAAGAAGGGCAGATGATGAGGGGGAGGGGGCAGGCTTGGCTAGGGAGTCGACGTGTGTGCGCGTGTGTGCGAGTGCGCGTGTGACTTGGCAGTCTTGGCAGTGGAGATAAGAAGTGTGATTAGGAGGGGGAGATGGTGGGAGGGGCTTTCCATTAGCAAATGGGGAGTTGTTACTGCGGTGCCAATACAAATTGGCGGCATACACATGCAGAACGCTAATGGTGATGCTCACAGTAACACTTCATTATAGCCTACATAGCTAGGCATTAACCCAGGGGAGATACATTATTATTTATGTAATTATGTAAATACATTTGAACATGTAATATGTGGCTCAGTTGGCAAAGCATGGCGCTTGCAGTGTCAGGATTGTGGGTTCGAATCCTGCTGGGGCCACCTGTATGAAAATGTATGCACACACTACTGTAAATCGCATAAGATTAAAGCGTCCACCCTAATTTGTATCCAGGTGTGTCTTGTTATGAGGGTTGGGATGCACCTGGAAACAATAATTAGGACATGATGCACTATGTCACAGTACCGTTAGTGCAGACAGGTAGAGTGCATTCGGAAAGTATTCAGACCCCTTGACTTTTTCAAAATTTTGTTGCGTTACAGCCTTATTCTAAAATATATTAAATAAATAAAAAATCCTCATCAATCTACACACAATACCCCATAATGACAAAGCAAAAACAGGTTTTTAGAAATTTTAGCAAATGTATTACAAATTAAAAACATAAATACCTTATTTATATAAGTATTCAGACCTTTTGCAATGAGACTCGAAAATTTAGCTCAGGTGCATCTTGTTTCCATTCATCATCCTTGACATGTTTCTACAACTTGATTGGAGTCCACCTTTGGTCAATTCAATTTATTGGACATGATTTGGAAAGGCACACACCTGTCTATATAAGGTCTCATAGTTGACAGTGCATGTCATAGCAAACACCAAGCCATGAGGTTGAAGGATTGTCTGTAGAGCTCCGAGACAGGATTGTGTCGAGGCACAGATCTGGGGAAGAGTACCCAAAAAATTCTGCAGCATTGAAGGTCCTCAAGAACACAGTGGCCTCCATCTTTCTTAAATGGAGGAAGTTTGGAACCACTAAGACTCTTCCTAGAGCTGGCCGCCCGGCCAAACTGAGCAATCGGGGAGAAGGGCCTTGGTCAGGGAGGTGATCAAGAACCTGTTGGTCACGCTGACAGAGCTCTAGAGTTCCTCTGTGGAGATGGGAGAACCTTCCAGAAGGACAACCATCTCTGCAGCACTCCACCAATCAGGGCTTCATGGTAGATTGGCCAGACGGAAGCCACTCCTCAGTTAAAGGCACATGACAGCCCACTTGGAGTTTGCCAAAGGCACCTAAAGGACTCTCAGACCATGAGAAACAAGATTCTTTGGTCTGATGAAACCAAGATTGAACTCTTTGGCCAGAATGCCAAGCGTCACATCTGGAGGAAACCTGGCACCATCCCTATTCTGAAGCATGGTGGTGGCAGCATCATGCTGTGGGGATGTTTTTCAGCGGCAGGGACTAGGAGACTAGTCAGGATTGAGGGAAAGATGAACGGAGCAAAGTACAGAGAGATCTTTGATGAAAACCTGCTCCAGAGCACTCAGGACCTCAGACTAGGGTGAAGGTTCACCTTCCAACAGGACAACGACCCTAAGCACACAGCCAAGACAAGTCTCTGAATGTGCTTGAGTGGCCCAGCCAGAGCCCGGACTTGAACCCGATCGAACATCTCTGGAGAGACCTTAAAATAGCTGTGCACGACACTCCCCATCCAACCTGACAGAGCTTGAGAGGATCTGCAGAGAAACTCCCCAAATACAGGTGTGCCAAGCTTATGGCGTCATACACAAGAAGACTGTAATCGCTGCCAAAGGTTACTTCAACAAAGTACTGAGTAATGGGTCTGAATACTTATGTAAATGTCATACTTCATTTAAATTATTTTTTTTTTAAACCTGTATTTGCTTTGTCATTATGGAGTATTGTGTGAAGATTGATGAGGGGGAAAAAACAATTTAATCAATTTTAGAATAAGGCTGTAACGTAACAAAATGTGGAAAAAGTCAAGGGGACTGAATACTTTCTTAATGCACTGTATATATCCTACTTCTTATCCTTGGTAATTCTGTTGTCCAAGAAAATAGGTAAGACCTAAGCCTGTGGTGAAATAGACATGGATAAAAAGAAGGGATGTTGAATGGAGCTTGTAAAAAGAAATAGTAACCATCATGTGCCCAATTTGGAAGACTCACTTCTCTATGGTCCTGCCTTGTCTTCTCTCACTCTAACATTAACTCTGGGTTTCGCTGGCGTTTCCACAGCAACCAGGGTCTGTAATTCAAAACCGACATAGCAAAGAGTTAGGGGGAAATAAGTAAAACAGTCCAAATGGTGTGCCATCGCCACAGCTTACATGTTAGTGATTAATTGATAGATATGGGTTATTGTGTATTATATATTACCATATTCTTTACAATAGGAATGTTATTTTGTAAACCGTAATGAATTCCTATTTAAATAGACTTTAAAAAGAGTATTGAAAGAGATTAGAGACTTAATTTGAATACTGTCTGTCTACTGTCTTGAGTCCTAATACAGTTATCCTTGAATCACAAGTAGCCTACACCATTGGATTACTATCATTGCTGGCAATTTACTGATAAGGCTCTCCCCTGTAGGATTCTAGATGTAGTGATATTTGTTGGGTACAACAGATTCCCTGCTGATACAAGTTAGTGAGGGTGATATCATAGCAAGATAAATATAATTTTTGTGAGAAATAAATATAGGCCTATAGGCTACTTCAAATGGTGTTCAACCCTTGCAATGTAATTGTATGTTTTTGTTCTATAACATCAAGTCTGCCAACGTAACCACACATTTGGTTACCAGCAAATAGCAATTCAATTAAAGTAGCCTATGTATTATTTCAGGTACAATATTATAGGCACATTAAATAATAATAATAATTCAGTAAACCATGGCTGGGCAGTATTAGTGAAGTAGGCTATTACACTTTGGCAGTAATGGGAATTCTTATGTAACATGCATCTGCCATGTCTAGCCTACTATAGCATTTTTGGGATGGATGTTTAGCCTACTATGGGAAATAGGAATTCTGTAAAAAAATAAATAAAAAAAAACGGTGTAAAAGAAATAGTATATAGGACTACCATAATTTGTAAAATGGATAGCCATGGATTTGCAAATATGTGCTGGAAGAACATAAAGTTAAACGTATCTCCAACCCGATTTTCCCCCTTGACATCAACATGTAATTTCCTTTGAGTAGGCCTAGAATATGGGATTGCACGCACGCCTGTAGAAACAAAAGAAACATAACACCGTCCGTCAATATAAATACCTTTCCTAAAATAATTATGAGCCTGAATTAAAAGCCTGTATTTCGGTGTGTCACAACAAAAATACCACTGACAACTCACAGTTAGTCCTTCGTGCGTAACCGTATTGCGCACAAATCATCATCCAACTCTTTAACCGTCCCCTGCACGCGCGGAGTAGCCTACAAGGCATTTCATACTGATATATTTTTTAAGAGCCCAACCTACTCGTGCATCGATTGGCCAGGTGGACTCTTCTGTCGGTTTTCATTGGCTTGTGGTAATGGTATTACACTCATCTTTTGCCAATGTAATTTGCTATGAATATTGTATGTGGTTGCTGGCATAGGTGCGGATCATTTTTAACATACGAAAGGGAGAAAGACAGGTGTCCACAAGACACGATGCGCATAAAATAAAATATCAAATTCTCCTCGCTCCCTTGCGAATGCCATGATGTGGGAATGGAGTTTCCAACTGAGACAGGAGTTGCGTATCCAAAATGTAGACATTTGCTTGTAACCAAGAGATGAGGATAAGCACTAAGAATGTTTTGCGCAAAATTGAAAGACCTGAAAATCTCTGGAGAATGCCCGTTCTCCGGTATCGGTCGTATGGAGGAACCCGGAGACTTTGAGGAATGTACAAGGGACCATACCGGGGATGTACTGGCAATTTCCAAGGATGTGTATGGAAATGTATCGGAGGTGCTGCCTCAAAGGAAGACAAGCAAGACTAGAGTCAATCTTCATTCATTAGGGGAGAGCATCCGCAAATTGGCATGTCCCGAGGTAAATTGAGATTGTGCTACAATAAAGTAATTTTTCAAAACATTCATCAGAATGGACTCGTGCACTGTTGTTGAGTGTCGTCTCAGAAGAGAGCAGTTTACACCGTGGAACATGTACAGCAGCCAATCGGAACTAAAAACCGTCTGTTTTGGCAGTATAATCTCGAAACAAATGATTTGTTTGCTGTTGTGTTGATGTGATTGCAATGAGCCAAACTATAAACTTTCTTATACAAATATCTTGTCAATAAACTTCTGGACTTGTTGTTTACAGTTTCAAAGACTGCATACTGCCTTTCTGCAAATGATGAAACAGCATACGTTAGACAAGAAATGGTAAGAAATAAGTCCAATAAATGTTGGCGAAATTAATGATTTAAACTATGCTGCCCTGATATTTAATTATTGTCAAATGTCATGATTATAAGAAATGACAATGTTCAGTTCAGTTCAATTGAATGCATAATATTATTCTTATTGAAGACCTATTGACTACATGCAATGCATGGATGCCCCATGTATCACGACCTGTATATGGTCAATCAGCAAGATGGCTTTGAAGGGAATACAAGGAATAGGAAAATAGGCAAACCTTTGGTTAGAAACTGTTTTTCATAACATGCATGATGATTTCAAGGAATACATATCTAGAACCATTCATTCATGTGGTGAGTGCAGTGCTTACTAATATAATACTGATATAATTTCTGTCCACAGCCCATCTGTGTGTTACGCAGACATCTGTCAAGATAGGACCTTTGATCGACCAGAGCATTTACTGGAGATCATGAAGAATTATTCTCTCAAAACAGGTATTGTAAAGCTGATCGAATTCAAACAACACTGAACATGAGTTGCTTTTATTCCATTGTGGATGTGTTTAATGTCTGTTAAATTCATGCCTCTGTGAAACAAAATGCATAGTTTTACCTTGTGTGGACAATAAAAATGTTATATTCTATTATTTTCTATTCTAATCTACAGTATTGTATTTTATTTTGTATTTACATAGTGTTATTCTATTCTATTACATTGAACAAGTGTTTTGCCCTCCTTTTACGACCAGGTATTCGCATGGACGCTTTGAAAGTCTCCCTTGGCGAGGAGCTGTTCCAAACGTGCTTCGACGAGGACGGCCATATTCTGCGGGTGGTGGGGGGAGCCCTCAGCGACTTCCTGAACAGCTTCAATGTCTTGTTGAAACAGAGCAGCGCCCCAAACCCGCCAGCACCAGCCGCTCCGCAAGCCGACCCAGACAGGAGAACAGATTATGTAAACAACGAAGCAGCGTCAGTGCTGTGCCTGGACAAGGATCTGGGTCTGCTCACCGTCCACTACTTCAACCCCGGGCAGACCACGGAGCTCTTCTTCCCCGGGGTCATCAAGGCGGCCGCCCGCCTGCTCTATGACACCACCGTGGAGGTGTTGATGGACATGGAGATGGAGATGGACCTTCAAGGAGGCACCAAGGAGTGTGTAGGCCCCTTGCAGGTCCAGGCTGGGCCCAAGCAGCCCAGCCTGCTCTACTCGGTGGTGGTGAAGGACGCCAAGAGCCTGAGCCCCAGTCCCATGAGGGCCACGTCGGTTGGGACCATGCCCACCTCACTCTTCTCCTCCACCTTCCCCTTCCACCTCTTTCTGGATCAGGACCTGGGCCTGTTGCAAATCGGGGACGGCCTCCGGAAGAGGCTTAGCCGGAAGGACGGCCTGAGGCGGCCCGCTGCCTTCCAGGAGCACTTTGCCATCATCACGCCCCAGATTAGGTGCACCTTCCAAGGCATCTTGACAATGCTGAACACACAGTTCATCATTCGGATAAAGCACCAAGGGGGCTCCATGGCCGATGACACAGGGAAGGTATGACCCTATTTCGACTGGATATCAGACCTGGGTTCAACTAGTATTTGAAGTATTTCAAATACTTGAGTGATGCTTCATTGAGCTCGCCTGGTTCAATGTAACAAATGGAATAGTCCCAAAAGTGCAAACCCTGTCCATTCGGCACTCAAGCTAACCTAACGTAGCAGCCGTAGAAAGACGCCGAAGCGGAGTTCCCACTATCGTTTTTCAGTGGAAACAGAAATTAGGTGGAAAATATTGTATCCCTTGAAACATCCACTTTCTGTTGACTCCGCAGGGAGTGGGCTCAAGCAAACGCTCAAAGTCTTTGACTTCCAATACCATTTGAACTCAGGTCTGCTGGATATGACCCCTTGGAGTTGAGAGGAATGACTAACAAGGTATCGAAGGTTGTCTAAATGCAGGTTTGATGTTAAAAGTAGCCCTTCAGAAAGGCAAAATGCTGTGTTGTTAATTAGTATGTGCTAATTAGCAGAATGCTCCCCCTGAGGTAGAGAACAACATAAGCCCAGGATGGAATTGGACAGCCTGGTCTCATAGACTAGACGTAACATAGTAAAAGTAAATCCGGGACAAGCAAATTAGTATGACATGTTACGTTTGGTATGGTTACATAAGACAGATGGTTGCGAGTTCAAATCTCATCACGGACAACTTTAGCTAATTAGTAACTTTTCTAGTTAGAACTTTTAGCTACTTTGCAACTACTTAGCATGTTAGCTAACCCTTTCCCTAACCCTAACCTTAACCCTTTTAGCTAACCATTTCCCTAACCATAATCCTTTTAGCTAACCCTTCCCCTAACCCACACCTTAACCCTTTCACCTAACTACTAAACTTAACACTAACCTTAACCCCTAACCCTAACCCTAACCCCTAGCCTAGTTAATATTAGCCAACTAGCAAATATTAGGCACCTGGCTAGAATTCGTAACATATAATACGTTTAGCAAAATCGTAACATATAGTACGTTTTTCAAATTCATAACATATTGTACATTTTCAAATTCGTAACATATAATACGAATTGTAATTCTTAACATATCATACGAAGTGGGTGATGGAAATTGACAAATTAATACATACCATACGAAACGTAACATATCATATTAAATGGCGTCTTGGAATTTACCTACAGAATAATACGAAATGCTATGAGACCAGATTGAATTGGAGGCAAAATGTCAAATCAGTTCACCCATCAAAGTCTCTCACGAGGATGCTGATATAATCGTGTAACAACCTCTATTTATGGTCAACTATTGAGAGCAGTAAAAAGAAACTCAGGTCAGGACAGAACATGTACAAAGTTAACTCTTCACGGGGTGTTTCCCCAAAAGCACTTCAATTGGAGAATTTAGTTCACTTAGCGCTACATTAGCTATAAAGCTTTCGGCAAAGTCACCCTTGATAAGTAATTTGGGCAATTATATGCCATTCAATGTCAGATGATTTAATCAGATCTGTTTGCTTTGTGTACCTTGTAGTAGTGTCCAGGGTCCAAACAACTAAAGACAATACTTACAGTCAGGTCAAAAAATTATTGGCACCCTTGACAAAGATGAGCAAAATTGCATAATGTAAATACACTGAACAAAAATGTAAACGCAACATGCAACAATTTCAAAGAGTTTACTGAGTTAGAGTTCATATAAGAAAATCAGTCAATTGAAATCAATTCATTAGGCCCTAATCTATGGATTGCACATGTCTAGGAATATAGATATGCATCTGTCGGTCACAGATACCTTAAAAATAAGGTAGGGGCATGGATCAGAAAACCAGTCAGTATCTGGTGTGACCATTTGCCTCATGCAGCGCGACACATCTCCTTCGCATAGTGTTGATTAGGCTGTTGATTGTGGCCTGTGGAATGTTGTCCCACTCCTCTTCAATGGCTGTGCGAAACTGAAGGATATTGGCGGGAACTGGAACACACTGTTGAACACGTCGACCCAGAGCATCCCAAACATGCTCATTGGGTGACATGTCTGTTGAGTATGCAGGCTATGGAAGAACTGGGACATTTTCAGCTTCCAGGAATTGTGTACAGATCCTTGCGACATGGGGCTGTGCATTATCATGCTGAAACATGAGGTGATGGCGGCAGATGAATGGCACGACAATGGGCCTCAAGATCTCGTCACGGTATCTCTGTGCATTCAAAGAGCCATCGATAAAATGCAATTGTGTTCATTGTCTGTAGCTTATGCCTGCCCATACCATAACCCCACCACCACCATGGGGCACTCTGTTCACAACGTTGACATCAGCAAACCTCTTGCCCACGTGTCTGCCATCTGCCCCAGTACAGTTGAAACTGGGATTAATGCAGAAAGAGCACACTTCTCCAGCGTGCCAGTGGCCATCGAAGGTGAGCATTTGCCCACTGAAGTCGGTTACGATGCCAAACTGCAGTCAGGTCAAGACCCTGGTGAGGACGACGAGCACGCAATGAGCTTCCCTGAAACGGTTTCTGACAGTTTGTGCAGAAATTATTCGGTTGTGCAAACCCATAGTTTCATTAGACAATCACGCAGGTGAAGAAGCCGGTTGTGGAGGTCCTGGGCTGGTGTGATTACACGAGGTCTGCGGTTGTGAGGCCAGATGGACGTACTGCCAAATTCTCTAAAACGACGTTGGAGGTGGCTTATGGTAGAAAAATGAACATTCAATTCTCTGGCAACAGTTCTGGTGTACATTCCTGCAGTCAGCATGCCAATTGCACGCTCGCTCAAAACCTGAGACATCTGTGGCAATGTGTTGTGTGACAAAACTGCACATTTTAGAGTGGCCTTTTATTGTCCCCAGCACACCTGTCAAGTGGATGGATTATGTTGGCAAAGGAGAAATGCTCACTAACAGGGATGTAAACAAATTTGTGCACAACATTTGAGAGAAATAATACTGAGTATGAATTGTTTTTGTGAAAATTATATTATTTTATACTAATACAATTGCTCAGAGAAATACATTTTGTTTAACAAGTAATTAAAACAAATCAAAAAAAGATAGGGATCCAAATTAGTGGCAACACTGTTTCCCATACTCCGCCACCCTCCCCTTGCGAGGATAACGGCTACTGAGCCTTTTTCTTAAATGTTTTATGAGATTGAACACATTGGGAGGGACCTCAGACCATTCCTCCATACAGAATATTTCCAGACCCTTGATATCCTTCGTCTGCACTTATGGACTGCCCTCTTCAATTCAAGCCACAGGTTTTCAATGGGGTTAATGTCCTGAGATGGCCATTGCAAAGGACTGAGATGGCCATTGCAAAATGTTGATTTTGTGGTCAGTTAACCATTTCTTTGTGGATTTTAATGTGTGCTAGGGGTTATTGTCTTGCTGGAAGATCCACTTGAGGCCAAGTCAAACTTGATGTTATGGGGCTATTTTTCGTCCACTGGTCCTGGGGCCCTTGTTAAGGTCAACGACATCATGAACTTTACCAAGTACCAGGACATTTTAGCCAAAAACCTGGTTGCCTCTCCCAGGAGGCTGAAACTTGGCCGCAAGTGGATCTTCCAGCAAGACAATAACCCCTAGCACACATTAAAATCCACAAAGAAATGGTTAACTGACCAAAAAATCAACATTTTGCAATGGCCATCTCAGTCTCCATACTTGGACCCCATTGAAAACCTGTGGTTTGAATTGAAGAGGGCAGTCCATAAGAGCAGATGTAGGATATCAAGGATCTGGAAAGATTCTGCGCGGAGGAATGGTCTAAGATCCCTCCCAATGTGTTCTCCAATCTCATTAAACATTTTAGATAAAGGCTCCATGCCGTTATCCTCAGAAGGGGAGGGTGACTTGTTAAACAAAATCTCTTTCTGTCTTTGAGAATACAATATAGCTCAGTATTTGTATTTTTTGCTAATCTTTGTCAAGTGTGCCAATAATACATTTACATTTTAGTCATTTAGCAGACGCTCTTATCCAGAGCAACTAGGGTTAAGTGCCTTGCTCAAGGGCACAGACAGATTTTTCACTTAGTCGGCTCAGGGATTAGAACCAGCGACCTTTCGGTTACTGGCACAACGCTCTTAACCACTAAGCTACCTGCCGCCCAATAGACCTGACTGTGTATGTACCATTTAGCATGGAGAACCCGGACAAAGACATTTATCTCATGTCTTGTTTCCCTCTCTTCTAGCTCATGGACCTGAAAGGCCAGATGATCTACATCTCAGAGTCCAATGCCATCCTCTTCCTGGGCTCGCCATGCGTAGACAAGCTGGAGGAGCTGACTGGCCGCGGCCTCTACCTGTCTGATATCCCCATCCACAACGCCCTGCGCGACGTGGTCCTGGTGGGCGAGCAGGCCAAGGCCCAGGACGGCCTGAAGAAGCGCCTAGGCAAGGCCAAGGCGGCTCTGGAGCACGCTCACCTCGCCCTGGAGGAAGAGAAGAAGAGGACGGTGGATCTGCTTTTCACCATTTTCCCGGGGACAGTGGCCCAGGAACTTTGGCAAGGCCACACGGTGGATGCCAGGGAGTTTGAGCATGTCACCATGCTCTTCTCGGACATTGTGGGCTTCACGGCCGTTTGCTCACGCTGCACACCTATGCAGGTGGTCACCATGCTCAACGAGCTGTACACACGCTTTGACCACCACTGCGGGGAGCTGGATGTATACAAGGTGTGTGTTACAGCAAGGCCCAAGGAAACTCAGGGAGCTTCTCAATCAAAACCGGATTTACCGGATACAACTAAACATTGTTTAGTGGTTATGCTTTCATTTACAAAGTGCCTAGTAATTACTTGGAATGATAAAGGTGAAACTAAATTCATAATAATAACCACAGAATACATTTGTTTATGGGGATAGATTTAATTAATTGAAACACTACGCACCATTTGGTACTATGTAGTTATCAATTGTGTGGAATTCCATGCAATTAAGTACCAGAAAGTACCAGGTTATAATATAATTTCTCAGTAAAACAGCAGTTAAACAGCAGTTGAAATGGAACAGCAAAAAGTGCCTTACAGTATAAGAAAGCAAGATGAGGTTTTTTATACAACTAAAATTAACATTATTGAGAAAATGGACTCCAAATGTGCCCAAAATGTTGCTTTAGTCTCATTCCACAACCCTTGTTACCGGTTTGGATTGAATAGATAAGGCCCTCTATATAATTGTATGTTAATATCAACAGATTATTTTTAGAACAACAATTTATGTTGTTGACTGCAAACCCATGCTGGCATTCCCATATTATATTGATCCCATCATGAATATGGCTTCATTTTAATTAAATTAGCCATGGAGGTATTAAGGTAAGATATGACTTATGTTGCTCTTCAATAGCGTTTTATAAGAATGTGTTTTTACTGATATGAATAATTTGAGAGTGGAGGCTTGTCTACTTCATGCTTTTGCATAATTTAGCAATAATTCATCAATGTATTAATATAGACAATACTTAACAGTTATGTCTTGACCAAAGCAATTTAGAGAGAATAATAGTGGTGTATTCTTAACAGTCCATCAATAATTAAAAGGTCTACTCCAAAATAAGAGTCTGCTATATAAAACAGATGCACAGGCTCCAAAAAGGGGAAAGAGCATGGTTGTTTTTGACCTTGTCAGGACCAGACTGTCATGTGATTTAGGCACAAAAGTACTTTAAGTTCATGGTAGAAAAGTTATTTTCGTTGTGTTCTCTCATAGATTCCACAAGTCTTGGACAAAAATGACACAATTCCACCATTTTATCTGGGTTTAATATTTCTTAAAGAACAGACTGTACTTGTCTCATGGCCAAACTTGCCTGCTCTCAGCCAACTGTCCTGTAATCTGCGGGGAGTTTGGCTAATGTAATCAGTGTGTCACTGAAGTATAACAGAGGAGAGCAGCATGTCTGACGGATCTTTCGTAAAGTACTGGGAAGTCAGAGGTTCCTTCAGGACCTCTGTTTCCATTCCCGGTCCAAAAATAGATTTTGTCTGCTTTCCAAATGGCACTCTATTCCCTTTATAGTGCACTAGAATTCACTATAATAGAGTGCCATTTGGGACATCGACTTTTACCTCACGTTGTTCACCACCACCACACAACTGTCGAGTGCTCCCAGAAGAACTATTTTGATGCTAATTCACACTGATTAAATTGGCCCTGTTGATTTTTTTAATGTGTTTGTGTTCGAATGTGTCAACATCTCTACCCGTGGGGGAAGACTGTGTGACAAATTAAAATAGGTACAGTAGTTTTTGCTCCCTTTATTTGAGGTGTTGGGTCTAGAGTTCCATATCCATATCCATTATTATTATTATTATTATTATTATTATTATTATTATTATTATTATTATTATTATTATTATTATTATTATTATTATTATCATTAAATAGCCTACCTACAAGATGTAATGAGTTTTGTTAAACTACGTAGAATTGCAGGAAATGAGCTTCAAAACAACAACATTGTCCTTGGTCCGTCAAGTTAAACAAAATAATAAAATACTCAAATAAATTATAAAAGCTGGTGGTCTATTTAATATAGGCTATCACAATAAACAATAATTAATGGGAACCCTTATTGTATTGTGTACAGTGGATTCATTACCTATGTTTCTCCTGTTTCAGAACCATTACCATTCTTCATCCCCATGTACATCTCCGTCTGTGTGTGTAAATAAAATTCCTTCTGTGTAACTCTGAGGTTGCATCATTCCGCTCTTAACCGGGGAGGTGCTAGTGTGTCACAGATCAGCCCAAATGGAGAGTCGCTCTCTTTCAGATGAACAATATTGTAATTATTGTATGCATACACCATACAACTATTATTCTCTCTCTGTACAGTCAATGTATAAATTAAGAACAGAGGGTAGACCAAAGGGGCACGTCATTTAAAAAATAAAGTTTCATGGTTCCCTCTCTCTCTCTGATCTATGCTATCTGATATTATACAAGTTTTGTGATCAAATCAAATTGTATTGGTCATATACACATATTTAGCAGACGTTATTGCGGGTGTAGCGAAATGCTTGTGATGAAGTTAACTGTATGCCATGTACTTTGCCTATGGGATATTAAACTATTCTATTCTACTGTATCTAGGTGGAGACTATCGGTGACGCGTACTGTGTGGCCGGTGGCTTGCACAAGGAGAGCGACACTCACGCAGTGCAGATTGCCCTCATGGCGCTGAAGATGATGGAGCTGTCCGATGAGGTCAGGACGCCCACTGGCGAGCCAATCAAGGTGAGTGTTACGGCTTACCTTCTTCACAATGTGAAACCATCAATGGAAAGTAATTTTCAGAACGGCACTGAGTAGCACAGGAAGTTGCCTGGACAAGAGAGTTTCGTACACAACACTGATTTTCAGGCTTTTCTACTGCTACTATGTAGCGCTGCGAGCATGGGTTATAATCCAACGCTCTCTGCTGTCTCTCATGGGACTGCCCTCCTCCTTCAGATTGGACATTAAACGGATATCTTGACTCTGTGGTGACTCTGTGGTCATTAAAATGTCATGGCACTTACCGTAAGAGTAGGGATGGCCCCATTTCCATCATAGCCACCTAATCATCCCTGTCATTCCTAATTGGCATATATCACTCCTCACCTCTACACCATGCTTTCTGATGTGTGCTGAGCCTTCCGGCACAAATGGTTGCCTTGCATGACCAAAGTGGGTGCCACACATTGATGAGGTGAGTTTCCCCCTACTATGAAAGTGCTTTGAGCATCTGGAAAATTATATAAATTCAATTAATAAATCAAAATAATAAATTTGTAAAATAATCAATTCGGAAGTAGAACATGTGGATAATATCAGAAGATTATATCATAGCCGATAGCAAGGGAAATGTTCTTGAATTATTATCACAAATGACATTTAAATTATATTTACTACAGTCAAAATGTGATTTCCCAAAAATATAGGAGTTGCAATGACAATCTTAAAGCCACAATCACAATTTGTTGTTCCTTGAAGTCACCTTGGTGAACTTTACTTTTCGAATATACAAATATTTATATTTGATTTTAGTTGATTTCACCTTATAGCTTCAAAGGAAAACTATATATAATCAATGAAGCTTTGATTTAATGTGGTATTTTCCCCTCAATACAAATTATCTTTTTTTATTTACAGATGCGAATTGGCCTGCACACTGGCTCAGTTCTGGCCGGTGTAGTTGGCGTGATGATGCCGCGCTACTGTCTGTTTGGCAACAACGTCACATTGGCAAATAAGTTTGAGTCCTGTAGCGTACCTAGAAGAATCAACGTTAGCCCCACAACCCACAGGTGACTTAACACTTCTGCACTTCGAAAATATTTGATAGTCAATTTCACTGCCAGATCTCCCTAAGCTCAGCCACTAGCTAAAATATATTCTGTTTTGAAGAGTCTTGTGTTTACACATTGATGATCACATGTATCACATGTATCATGTATGATTTTTGCTCACTGTTCTTGTGATCATTTTGACCCCACGGGGTGAGATCTTGCGTGGAGCCCCAGATCGAGGGAGATTATCAGTGGTCTTGTATGTCTTCCATTTCCTAATAATTGCTCCCACAGTTGATTTCTTCAAACCAAGCTGCTTACCTATTGCAGATTCAGTCTTCCCAGCCTGGTGCAGGTCTACAATTTTGTTTCTGGTGTCCTTTGACAGCTCTTTGGTCTTGGCCATAGTGGAGTTTGGAGTGTGACTGTTTGAGGTTGTGGACAGGTGTCTTTTATACTGATAACAAGTTCAAACAGGTGCCATTAATACAGGTAACGAGTGGAGGACAGAGGAGCCTCTTAAAGAAGAAGTTACAGGTCTGTGAGAGCCAGAAATCTTGCTTGTTTGTAGGTGACCAAATACTTATTTTCCACCATAATTTGCAAATAAATTCATTAGAAATCCTACAATGTGATTTTCTGGAATTTTTTTCTCATTTTGTCTGTCATAGTTGACGTGTACCTATGATGAAAATTACAGGCCTCTCTCATCTTTTAAGTGGGAGAACTTGCACAATTGGTGGCTGACTAAATACTTTTTTCCCCCACTGTATGTATTTATAATGTCTTATTTTAATGTCTCATTCATTTGGATCACACTGTATATCACAAAAGTCACACAGTAAATTATGTTTTGTGTGATGTTCTTCAAATGACAAGCTACCTGACTGACTGTGATAATGAAAGATGCACTGTCATTCATCAGAAGATAGACCATTAAACCCTATGGTGTCTACAGGTCTTGCCTGGATCTGTACTATTTACTCTTCGTTCTTACGCTACGTCCACTGTTGGTCGTGGAATTAGAACCCTAATTTGGCTACCCAACATTTGTCATAGTCAATAAAGCCAAGGTCTTTACTACAAACATTATTGGATGTTCAGTGTGGTCTCTATTTAGGGGCACAGTTGAAAACAGTTTCACAAAATACTTGATTGGCCAGAAAGTTCACCCACCTGGTTTCCCATGTCTGAATCCATCTCTGATTGGAAGGAAATAATGAAAACCAGAAGGGCTATGGTTGTTCTCTCGGTCTGTAATAAAATAGCCCTGGTATAGGGCCTCTGAAAAGTGTGGCCAAAACATTACCTGGGTATTTGGTAGCACTTCCCATAAAGTCCTTCTTGCACCTGTTTAATAACACTGTAATTAACAACATTGTTACATATGAACTGCATTGCTCTATATTATTATAATGCAGTTACTAAAATAAGCTGTAACAAGATGTTAATACATTGTTATTACTAGTGTAATTACAGTGTAACTGGTTGATTATGTTAATGTATAATTTTTGTAAGGAAGGCAAAACAACATTGTTTGTGTGTTTCAAGAGAACGTGTTTAACTTCCTATCCAGTTGAGTTGCTTTTTGGTTTCAGACAGCAACTGTGTTATACAATAAATTCATACACACATTCTCACAGTACAAGATAAATTGTTTATGTGGTCTTGCACAGGAAACAGGATCCCAAAGTTGATTGAATAGAGAGCCCCGTAGCCCCCATTTCTATCTGCAGTACATATTAAAACATTGTATTTACATTCATAATAGTTCATTTGTCCTTTTGGGTTTCCAGATTGCTGAAAGATTGTCCAGAGTTCGTCTTCATTCCCCGGACCAGACAGGATCTTCCGCCAAACTTCCCGCCGGATATTCCTGGTGTTTGTTACTTCTTGGAGGCTTTTGATCAATGGTCCGGCAAAACCACAAGTGACTGTGAGACCGATGAACCATGCTACAGCAATACAAACTTCATGGCTGAGCAAACATAGATGGTATGAGGAGACACAGCCAAACCTGGGTTCAATTAATATTTGAAATCTTTGAGCGTTTGATTGAGCCTGCCTGGAGTGCCAAATGGGCAGAGTTTTTACTTTGAACAATATTCCATTGGTTCCATTGCGCCATGCAAGCTCAATCGAGCAAAGATAAAGTATTTGAAAGAAAAGTCATATTTGAACCCAGGTCTAAATACAGCTAGCACCCGTTGTTGTAGATTTCTTTAGGTGATGTAGAAATGTTGATTATTCTCTTACAAAATCGCTAGATGTAATTTTGTTATGCTTTCACTGGTTTATTCACCTCACCAGATTCACATCATTTCTTACACTGTAATTACACTACAACTGCCTATGTAACTACCATTTAAATACATAGGTATAAATCACATATTGGGACTTAAAGGGATAGTCACCCAAATTACAAAATGACATATTGGTTTCCTTACCCTGTAAGCAGTCTATGGACAAGGTAAGACAACAATCCATGCTTTAGTTTGGATTAACTGGTCTCCAAATGCAAGTCAATATCCCTGCATTTTTCGCCTCTCACCTTGTCCTTAGACTGCATACAGGCTAAGTGCCATGGAAACCAATATGTATTTTGTAATTTGGGTGAACTATCCCTTTAAAGAGAACTACACAATAACTAATGTCACGGCATGGCTAGAACACAATGAATGTGCTTCCATTCTAATTAACATTTATTACTGTGATCATTTTTGTATTGTCTAAGCGACAATAAATATTGTGATTAACAGTTTTGTGTGTCTACACTTCTACTACTCTGATGTTTGGAATATATTTTCAGTTTTCCTGCGAGCATAGTCATAGTACAGGTAACTGCCAAAATAAAGGAAACACCAACATAAAATGTCTTAATAGGGCGTTGGGCCACCACCAGCCAGAACATCTTCAATGCACCTTGGCATAGATTCTGCAAGTGTCTGGAAACTCTATCGGAGGGATGCAACACCATTCTTTCACAATAAATTTAATAATTTGATGTTTTGTTGATGATGGTGGAAAACGTTGTCTCAGGCGCCACTCCAGAATCTCCCGTAAGTGTTCAATTGGGTTGAGATCTGGTGACTGAGCATATGGTTTACATAGTTTTCATGCTCATCAAACCATTCAGTGACCAGTCCTACCCTGTGGATGGAGGCATTGTCATCCTATGGGGCATAGCCATGGTAGCCAAAGTAATGGCCTGCCCAGCATTTCTATCCATGACCTTTAGCGTGATGGGATGTTAATTGCTTAATTAACTCAGGAACCACACCTGTGTGAAAGCACCTACTTTCAATATACTTTGTATCCCTTATTTACTCAAGAGTTTCCATTATTTTGGCAGTTACCTGTAGATTGACATTACACTGCAACCATGTGAGGATCAAATATTTGCTCAAAGTTTGTTTTGCATTTTCACACAAAGGAAATAGTGTCCAAAATGGCACTGTATTCCCTCTCTGGAACTCAAAGCCAGTTTTTTCATTCTAAACAGGGACTGATTTAGACCTGGGACACCAGGTGTGTGTAATTAAGTATCTGCCTTAACCGATGGCAACCAGTTGTTGTTGTGGGTTAACTGCCTTCCTCAAGGGCAGAACAACATATTTTTCCACCTTGCCAGCTCAGGGATTCGAAACAGCGACCTTTCGGTTACTGGCCAATGCGCCTAACCGCTAGGCTACCTGCCACTAGTGGACATGGACAAAAGTAGTGCATACAGAATAGGTTGCCATTTCAGACACAGACTTGGTTGTGACAGCTGTGATGGTAGGCCTAAAGGAGGAGATCAGATGCAATTCGGCCTATATTAATAGAGTGGATGGGGGTCAAGAGAAAAAGGTAAGGAAGAAAACATTTATTTAGTTATTTTCTATTATTACAATCATGTAGCCAAGGTCATTATAGGCTG
Organism: Coregonus clupeaformis; assembly: GCF_020615455.1. Taxonomy (NCBI): domain Eukaryota; kingdom Metazoa; phylum Chordata; class Actinopteri; order Salmoniformes; family Salmonidae; genus Coregonus; species Coregonus clupeaformis. Next base: position 280,134 of record NW_025533742.1, on the reverse strand, counting down.
CACAACTCAAAACATATTGTATCAGTAAACAGCAGGTAAAACATGTCACCCCTCAAAAAACAAAACAAAAACTACAGAAACATTGATTGCGTCCCAAGCAGCACCCCATTACCTACATAGTGCACTAGTTTTGTGCACTGTCCTGAAACTACAAGGCCCATCCAAGTTGACCTGTGGGTCAAAACCAGTGCAACAGCACAGCAGCTTTGACTAAACGAAGGGGATTATGTGTCCTTTCTTTTCCTTTTTGGAACATCATAGAGCTATCTCAAAACAGTAATAAATGCTTTTATTAGTGGAAATTTGATCAAATGTTTGATTAAAAGAGGACATGTGACATGATAAGTATAGGCTTATATCTAAACATTAGACAAATATATCTACATGTATATAGTTTTACATTAGATAAATAGACATAAACATTAGATAAAAACTTAGATTAATAGAATATACAGTATCAGCTATGCCAATGTATTTACAGTGGTCCATATGTAGTTAAAAGTCCACAACTTTCTGGGGTATAGGCTGTGCTATGCAAAGCACATCATGTTACTGAACTCCTTTCACATTGTAGAAAGATAGATGTAAACATTTGGCAGATTTTGTTGAGAATTTGAAGACTTACTAATTGGCATCTATGTAAGGGATAATTAACGAGGGGCTATGCAGTCTATGGAAAATAATGAACGACGTGGAAGGTGTGTTCCACGAAGTGCTAGCGGAGTTGAACTAACCTTCCACGGAGTTGCATTATTATCCAGAGAACGCATATCCCTTTTATACCATGGCTATGATTTAACACATTTTCAGCTAGAAATGTTCATTTGCCGGTAGAAATGTGTTCAACATCCACTGAGGTACACTACATTTTTACATTTAAGTCATTTAGCAGACGCTTTTATCCAGAGCAACTTACAGTTAGTGAGTACATCAATTTTCAAACTTTTTCATACTGGCCCCCCGTGGGAATCGAACCCACAACCCTGGCGTTGCAAACGCTATGCTCTACCAACTGAGCTACATGGGACCTACGTGACCAAAGGTATGTGGACACTTGCTCGTCAAACATCTCATTCCAAAATCATGTGCATTAATATGGAGTTGGTCCCCCCTTTGCTGCTATAACAGCCTCCACTCTTCTGGGAAGGCTTTCCACTACATGTTGGAACATTGCTGCTGGGACTGCTGGGACTCCCATTCAGCCACAAGAGCATTAGTGAGGTCGGGCACTGATGTTGGGCGATTAGGCTTGGCTCGCAGTCGGCGTTCCAATTCATCCTAAAGGTGTTCGATGGGGTTGAAGTCAGGGCTCTGTGCAGGCCAGTCAAGTTCACACCGATCTCGACAAACCATTTCTGTATGGACCTCACTTTGTGCACAAGGGCATTGTCATGCTGAAATAGGAAAGGGCCTTCTCCAAATTGTTGCCACAAAGTTAGAAGCACAGAATTGTCAAGAATGTCCTTGTATGCTGTAGCGTTAAGATTTCCCTTCACTGGAACTAAGGGACCTAGCCCGAACCCTGAAAAACAGCCCCAGACCATTATTCCTCCTCCACCAAACTTTACGGCACTATGCATTCGGGCAGGTAGCGTTCTCCTCGCATCCGCCAAACCCAGATTAATCCGTCTGGATGCCAGATGGTGAAGCGTGATTCATCACTCCAGAGAATGCGTTTCCACTGCTCCAGAGTCCAATGGCGGCGAACTTTACACCACTCCAGCCGACGCTTGGCATTGCGCATGGTGATCTTAGGCTTGTGTGCAGCTGCTCGGCCATGGAAACCCATTTCATGAAGCTCCCAACGAACAGTTCTTGTGCTGACGTTGCTTCCAGAGGCAGAACTCGGTAGTGAGTGTTTTTTACACGCTACACGCTTCAGGACTCGGCGGTCCCGTTCTGTGAGCTTGTGTGGCCTACCACTTCGCAGCTGAGCCGTTGTTGCTGCTAGACGTTTCCACTTCACAATAACAGCACTTTCAGTTGACCGGGGCAGCTCTAGCAGGGCAGAAATTTGACAAACTGACTTGTTGGAAAGGTGGCGATGGTGCCACGTTGAAAGTCACTGAGCTCTTCAGTAAAGCCATACTACTGCCAATGTTTGTCTATGGAGATTGCATGGCGGTGCGCTGGATTTTATACACCTGTCAACAACAGGTGTGGCTGAAATAGCCGAATCCACCAATTTGAAGGGGTGTTCACATACTTTTGTATATATAGTGTAGCTAGCAAGTAAGTCTACTATAAAGCTACAGTAGTTGCCTTGGTAACCAAACAGACTTACTAGTTTAGCTAACCAAACATCAGTCCTAGCTTGCCATTATGAAAATCTAATTTAACAATAGCAATAATGTTTTCAAAACGACTTTTGCTTTCAAAAGCAGCTCAAACATAGAAAATGTAAGAATGAACTATAGCCATTGAATTCTACCATGCTGATAGAGTCTCAGTCCAAATTAGAAAGAAGGTCGCGGCCCCGCCTGCCTGTGGGGAAAGTAAACTGTGGTTACCTAGGTTACTCCATTGGCTCACAGCAAATACTTGACTTTTTTCAAATGACATTTTCAAGTCTGCTTGTTTTAGTAAATTACAAAACTACATTTAAGTCAAATACAACATGTCTAAAGATTACTTTTCAACATTGCCTGCTCCCGAGCATTCTCACTACTTAGAAAAACGTAATATTGTAGGGCTTCCCTCATACCCCTTTTCATGATGGAGCTAGCAGCCACGTGAGTAAGTGTTAGCTAGCTACTGACCAGAACATTAAGCTAGCCAAGACCATGTACATTGAACAACACAGCAGCTTTTCGGCATGTTTTGTTATTTCTGTATAACTAAAAACCATTGTAAAAGAGTTGGCTCTTTTACAATGGGGGTCAATAAGAAAGAAAGTTTGTTTTCCACAATTTGTGGGTGTGGTTTCAAAAGCCTTGGCATTGAGGAGTATACCACCTCAGTCACCGGCTTCATTAATAAGTGCATCGACGACGTCGTCCCCACAGTGACCGTACGTACATATCCCAACCAGAAGCCATGGATTACATGCAACATCCGCACCAAGCTAAAGGCTAGATCTGCCGCTTTCAAGGAGCGGGACACTAATCCGGATGCTTAAAAGAAATTGAGCTATGCCCTCAGATGAACCATCAAACAGGCAAAGTTGTCAATACAGGACTAAGATTGAATCCTACTACACCAGCTCTGACGCTCATCGGATGTGGCAGGGCTTGCAAACTATTACGGACTACAAAAAGGGAAACCCAGCCGCGAGCTGCCCAGTGACGCGAGCCTACCAGATGAGCTAAATGCCTTTTATGCTCACTTCGAGGCAAGCAACACTGAACCATGCATGAGAGCACCAGCTGTTCCGGACAACATTCACAAGGCTGCGGGGCCAGACGGATTACCAGGGCGTGTACTCAGAGCATGCATGGACCAACTGGCAAGTGTCTTCACTGACATTTTCAACCTCTCCCTGACCGAGTCTGTAATAACTACATGTTTCAAGCAGGCCACCATAGTCCATGTGCCCAAGAATGCGAAGGTAACCTGCTTAAATGACTACAGCCCCGTAACACTCAGGTCGGTAGCCATGAAGTGCTTTGAAAGGCAGGTCATGGCTCACATCAATACCATCATCCCGGAAACCCTAGACCCACTCCAATTCACATACCGCCCCAACAGATCCACAGATGACGCAATCTCAATCACACTCACTGCCCTTTCCCACCTGGACAAAAGGAACACCTATGTGAGAATGCTATTCATTGACTACAGCTTAGCGTTCAACACCATAGTGCCCACAAAGCTCATCACTAAGCTAAGGACCCTGGGACTAAACACCTCCTTCTGCAACTGGTTCCTGGACTTCCTGACGGGCCGCCCCCAGGTGGTAAGGGTAGGCAACAATTCATCTGCCACGCTGATCCTCAACACCGGGGCCCCTCAGGGGTGCATGCTTAGTCCCCTCCTGTACTCCCTGTTCACCCATGACTGCGTGGCCAAGCACGACTCCAACACCATCATTACGTTTGCTGACGACACAACAGTGGTAGGCCTGATCACCGACAACGATGAGACAGCCTATAGGGAGGAGGTCAGAGACCTGGCAGTGTGGTGCCAGGAAGACATCCGCTCCCTCAATGTGAGCAAGACAAAGGAGATGATCGTGGACTACAGGAAAAGGAGGGCCGAACAGGCCCCCATTAACATCGATGGGGCTGCAGTGGAGCGGGTCGAGAGTTTCAAGTTCCTTGGTGTCCACATCACCAACAAACTATCATGGTTCAAACACACCAAGACAGTTGTGAAGAGGGCACAACAACACCTTTTTCACCTTAGTAGACTGAAAAGATTTGTTATGGGTCCCCAGATCCTCAAAAAGTTATACAGCTGCACCATCGAGAGCATCCTGACCGGTTGCATCACCGCCTGGTATGGCAACTGCTCGGCATCCGACCGTGAGGAGCTACAGAGGGTAGTGCGTTCTGCCCAATACATCACCGGGACCTATATACAGTGGGGGAAAAAAGTATTTCGTCAGCCACCAATTGTGCAAGTTCTCCCACTTAAAAAGATGAGAGAGGCCTGTAATTTTCATCATAGGTGCACGTCAACTATGACAGACAAAATGAGAAAAAAAATCCAGAAAATCACATTGTAGGATTTTTATGAATTTATTTGCAAATTATGGTGGAAAATAAGTATTTGGTCAATAACAAAAGTTTTTCAATACTTTGTTATATACCCTTTGTTGGCAATGACACAGGTCAAACGTTTTCTGTAAGTCTTCACAAGGTTTTCACACACTGTTGCTGGTATTTTGGCCCATTCCTCCATGCAGATCTCCTCTAGAGCAGTGATGTTTTGAGGCTGTCGCTGGGCAACACGGACTTTCAACTCCCTCCAAAGATTTTCTATGGGGTTGAGATCTGGAGACTGGCTAGGCCACTCCAGGACCTTGAAATGCTTCATACGAAGCCACTCCTTCGTTGCCCGGGCGGTGTGTTTGGGATCATTGTCATGCTGAAAGTCCCAGCCACGTTTCATCTTCAATGCCCTTGCTGATAGAAGGAGGTTTTCACTCAAAATCTCACGATATATGGCCCCATTCATTCTTTCCTTTACACGGATCAGTCGTCCTGGTCCCTTTGCAGAAAAACTGCCCCAAAGCATGATGTTTCCACCCCCATGCTTCACAGTAGGTATGGTGTTCTTTGGATGCAACTCAGCATTCTTTGTCCTCCAAACACGACGAGTTGAGTTTTTACCAAAAAGTTATATTTTGGTTTCATCTGACCATATGACATTCTCCCAATCCTCTTCTGGATCATCCAAATGCACTCTAGCAAACTTCAGACGGGCCTGGACATGTACTGGCTTAAGCAGGGGGACACGTCTGGCACTGCAGGATTTGAGTCCCTGGCGGCGTAGTGTGTTACTGATGGTAGGCTTTGTTACTTTGGTCCCAGCTCTCTGCAGGTCATTCACTAGGTCCCCCCGTGTGGTTCTGGGATTTTTGCTCACCGTTCTTGTGATCATTTTGACCCCACGGGGTGAGATCTTGCGTGGAGCCCCAGATCGAGGGAGATTATCAGTGGTCTTGTATGTCTTCCATTTCCTAATAATTGCTCCCACAGTTGATTTCTTCAAACCAAGCTGCTTACTTACCTATTGCAGATTCAGTCTTCCCAGCCTGGTGCAGGTCTACAATTTTGTTTCTGGTGTCCTTTGACAGCTCTTTGGTCTTGGCCATAGTGGAGTTTGGAGTGTGACTGTTTGAGGTTGTGGACAGGTGTATTTTATACTGATAACAAGTTCAAACAGGTGCCATTAATACAGGTAACGAGTGGAGGACAGAGGAGCCTCTTAAAGAAGAAGTTACAGGTCTGTGAGAGCCAGAAATCTTGCTTGTTTGTAGGTGACCAAATACTTATTTTCCACCATAATTTGCAAATAAATTCATTAAAAATCCTACAATGTGATTTTCTGGATATTTTTTTCTCAATTTGTCTGTCATAGTTGACGTGTACCTATCATGAAAATTACAGGCCTCTCTCATCTTTTTAAGTGGGAGAACATGCACAATTGGTGGCTGACTAAATATTTTTCCCCCCACTGTACTAGGCGGTGTCAAAGGAAGGCCCAAAAAATTGTCAAAGACCAGTCACCCAAGTCATAGACTGTTCTCTCTGCTACCATACTGCAAGCGGTACCGGAGCGCCAAGTCTAGGTCCAAAAGACTCAGCTTATACCCCCAAGCCATAAGACTGCTGAACAATTAGTAAAATGGCCACTCTGACCCCCCCCCCCGACATGTACAAATTACCTCGACTAACCTGTACCCCCGCACTGTCACGGTTCAGACAGACGACAAGAGGACCACAATTGCGTCACACCAGAAAGTTTATTTAAACTTAAGGGGAAAGGGATGTAGGGAGTGAGTGAAGGCTCCAGGGGTTATCCCGTCCGATGTGCTGGGTCTGTGCCTCCCCCCAGTGGCAGCGATGCGTCCGATGACGCCGGTGGTTGGTGGTCCAGAAGTCCTGGGGGGGGGAGGAAACACAGACACAACGGGGCGAAATGAAACCAGGCAGCAGTACAGTTCAAGGGAAATCCAAAATACGTAGTAGCAAGGCAGAAGGCTGGTCAGAGTTACCGGGATTGAAGAGTAGTCAGGAGTCGTAATGGCAGAAGCAGGTCTGGATCTCCTGAGGCAGAAGAGTATCCAAAAACCAGGCAGGTCCGGGGGTCACAAAACCAGGGGTGAGCCAGAAGCGCGAGCAAACAGGTTCCGGGTGTGAGCTTTGCAGACGATCTGACACCGGAGAGCTGAAAGACAGGGCCTTAAATACTGGGAGAGGTTAGTGGGTAATGCAGCGCAGCTGGCAGAGTAATTAGAGCCGAGCAGAGCAGGGACAGGTGGAGCTAGTTAGGCTGAGTAGAGAGAGGGTGGTGAGCAGAGTGGAAACAACTTAAGGTGGTAACCCAGTGGAGTGAGAGGGCTCATGACAGAACCCCCCCCCCAAGGGACGGCCCCAGAAGTCCCAAGAGCAACACCACGCCGGGCGGGAGGAGGGGAGCCGGAGGAGGGCTAGAACTCCTCCGAACGGTCCGAGCGAACGTCCTCATCCTCGGAGGAAGCCGGAGGGCCGTGGTCGGGAGATGGGACAGGTCCCGAGACAGGATCAGGCACAGGACAGGAAGCCGAGCGGGCAGGACGGTTAGAGACCCCTCTGGGGCGGCCCCTACGGATTGCAGGTTGATCAGGATGCCGTTGGTGGAAAGCGGTGATGAGAGTCCTATCCACAATCCGACTAGCTGGCACCCAGGTCCTTTCCTCAGGTCCATAGCCCTCCCAGTCAATGAGGTACTGGAGACCCCTACCCCTCCGTCTGGACCGAAGCAGGCGGCGGACGGTGTAAACCAGACCACCATCGACGAGCCGTGGAGGAGGAGGACAAGGCGCAGCAGGGACCAGCGGACTCCTGGGCACAGGCAGGGGCTGCAGCAATCCGGCTGGGGGCTGGCAGGACGACTTGTGTTGGTTGCAGATGGGGCAGGCTCGGACGAATTCCCGTACATCCTTCCTCAGAGAGGGCCACCAGAACCTCTGGGCGAGCAGGTTGTAAGTGCGGGTGGAGCCAGGGTGACAAGCTAGGCGGGAGTCATGTCCCCACTGAACGACCTGGGACCTCAGGTCTTCGGGGGACAAAAAGGCGGTCAGCTGGGCAAGTGCTGGGACCTGGCTGGTTACGGAGAGCCTCCAGCACCTGTTCCTCAACAGCCCAGGTCAGAGCTGCAACGATGCAGGGACTTGGCAGAATCGACACAGGGTCCTTGGAGGGGTCAGGAGCGGAGTTAGTAGGTACTGGCCGAGGGGGTAGTGCGGCGGCAAGCAGGCAGGTTCGGTGGCAGTCCTCTCCCCACTCCCTGATCACCCCGGTCACCCAGTCGAGCTGAGGGTTGTGCCGGGCGGAGCCATGGGTAACCCAGGATGAGGGGTTGGCCTGGAGAGGGGAGCAGGTGAAACTGGATAGTTTCTTGATGGTTACCGGACAGACCCATCGAGACCGGGGCCGTGACATGAGTGACCGATCCGAGTAAGTGTCCGTCCAGTGCCCGGGCAGGAATAGGAGGTGTCAAACGGAGGTTCTCCAGTCCCAGTTGGCGTGCCAGCTTGATGTCCATTATGTTGGCTTCGGCGCCAGAATCCACCAGAGCAGCCAGGGTGTGAGTTGAGTCAGGGAGGCGGAGGTGAACTTGCAGCAGGGGTTTGCGGTCGGAGGACTGGATGGTCATTGAACTCAACCGGACTCCCCCTATGCCCGGTGAGCTTCGGCCCTTTAAAGGGCAGGTTACCACACGATGTCCATCACCTCCACAATAGAGGCAGAGGTTTGAGGTGAAGCGTCGCTGGCGCTCTGCAGGAGTGAGAGAGGCTCGCCCAATCTCCATAGGCTCAGACTGATCAAGCTGAACTGGGTGAGTGGCAGTAGATGACAGGAGCCCAGTCGGATCTCTCCGAATGCCGGTAGTAGGTGGACCTTGGCGCCCCCTCTCACGACGACGGGTCTGTATCCCTCTGTCGATCCTGACAGTCAGTGCGATGGCTTCATCAAGAGTGGAAGGCAGTTCATGGGAGACCAACTCGTCCTTGATATAGTCAGCCAAACTATGGAAGAACGCGTCCACCAACGATGGTGTGTTCCAAGAACTTCGTCTAGCCAGGGTTCGGAAGTCGATGGAATGGTCTGCGACTGTACGTCTGCCTTGTCGAATACTGAACAGTTCACGAGACGCCTCTGCGGTTGGTGAATCCAGGTCAAACACCTTCAGCATCTCCTCGGCAAACCGGTCGAAGGTTGCACATGCGGGGGTTTGACGTTCGAACTCTGCTGTTCCCCAGAGTCGAGCTCGGCCCGTCAGGTGAGTGATGGCATACCCAACCTTAGCCCCCTCCGTGGCGAAGGTCCTTGGCTGCAAGGAGAACTGAAGTCGGCAGCTAGTCAGGAATGGCCGGACCTGGGTAGAATCGCCGTTGAACCGCTCGGGGTTTCCAATCTTGGGTTCGGAGCAGCGGCTGCAATGACCGGGGCAGGTAACTCGGGGGGCAGGGCTGGTGGGCAGACTGGCTGGGGTCAGGTTGGTGAGGAGTTGAATGATCATGGCGAGTTGTTGTTGCTGCTGCTGGGACTGCTGCTGGTGCTGCTGGAACTGCTGATGCTGTTGGTAGCCGGCCTGAAGCAGAGAGGTGATGTCGCCGCTCATGCGGCCTAGCTCTCTCTCAGTGTGTTCCAGGCGTAGCATGGCGGTGGGTTGCTCAGGTTCTTCGGTTTCCATGTCGGGGAAAGTGTGCGCTGAGTCCATAATGGTCAGATCGTACTGTCACGGTTCAGACAGACGACAAGAGGACCACAATTGCGTCACACCAGAAAGTTTATTTAAACTTAAGGGGAAAGGGATGTAGGGAGTGAGTGAAGGCTCCAGGGGTTATCCCGTCCGATGTGCTGGGTCTGTGCCTCCCCCAGTGGCAGCGATGCGTCCGATGACGCCGGTGGTTGGTGGTCCAGAAGTCCTGGGGGGGGGAGGAAACACAGACACAACGGGGCGAAATGAAACCAGGCAGCAGTACAGTTCAAGGGAAATCCAAAATACGTAGTAGCAAGGCAGAAGGCTGGTCAGAGTTACCGGGATTGAAGAGTAGTCAGGAGTCGTAATGGCAGAAGCAGGTCTGGATCTCCTGAGGCAGAAGAGTATCCAAAAACCAGGCAGGTCCGGGGTCACAAAACCAGGGTGAGCCAGAAGCGCGAGCAAACAGGTTCCGGGTGTGAGCTTTGCAGACGATCTGACACCGGAGAGCTGAAAGACAGGGCCTTAAATACTGGGAGAGGTTAGTGGGTAATGCAGCGCAGCTGGCAGAGTAATTAGAGCCGAGCAGAGCAGGGACAGGTGGAGCTAGTTAGGCTGAGTAGAGAGAGGGTGGTGAGCAGAGTGGAAACAACTTAAGGTGGTAACCCAGTGGAGTGAGAGGGCTCATGACACGCACATTGTCTCGGTACCGGTACCCCCTGTATATAGCCTTGTTATTGTTATGTAATCTTATTGTGTTACTTTTTAATATTTTTTACTTTAGTTTATTTAGCAAATATTTTCTTAACTCTATTTCTTGAACTGCAATGTAGGTTAAGGGCTTGTAAGTAAGCATTTCACGGTAAGGTCTACACCTGTTGTATTCGGCGCATATGACAAATAAAATGTGATTTGATTTGGTTGAGGGGAATTCCTTCTTATTACGTGAATATCGACTAGAAGTATACTGTGCATTATATGTTAAAAATGCACGCTCTAGAATTCCCTTCAAGCCAATCAGAAACGAGTATTCAACAATGCCATGATATAATTAAGCAATAAGGCCTGAGGAAGTGTGGTATATGGCCAATATATCACGGCTAGGTGCTGTTCTTACACACAACGCAACGCGGAGTGCCTGGATACAGCCCTTAGCCGTGGTATATTGGCAATATACCACAAACCCTTTAAGGTGCCTTATTGCTATTTTAAACTGGCTACCAACTTAATTAGAGCAGTAAAAATTAATGTTTGTCATACCCATGGTATATGGTCTGATATACCACCGCTTTCAACCAATCAGCATTCAGGGCTCGAACCACCCAGTTTATAATCTATTCTACCTAAGATTTGTTGAATAATTTGGTTGTGGAATTTAAATAGGTTGGTTTCGTTGTGTAGTCTTTCTTTTGCAGTGTATAAATAAAACGTTTGACGGGACTGTTTTCATAAACAATGCTATCCTCAACCGGCAACCCTCACTTCTTCCTCAGTGGTCGGTTGCCGAGTGAGTATTTTTGTCCTTGAGCTCCCATTGGACACATTCGACATCAATTTGATGGGGAATGTTTTCAGAAATGGAGGCGTAACGTAACATCTGCAAACTGTGAAGGTGCCGTGATAATTTAGCATTAACAGCTTACATTGATAGGGAATCGTGAAGAACTGGTCGTAAAAATGGTATGTAAACATCGACATATTAGATTTGACGGCGACATTTGATTGCCTTGGCTATTTTGATGTGTAGTGGTGTGTTTTCCCGTATGAGAATGAGCTATCAGCCTATGGCTACAGTATCGGTTCACCATGCTAACTGTAAATGACCACCGAAATTCGTGATGCGACTGCGATTTTATCGTTATAATATTCATGTTGCATCATGACAACATTATTTGCTGTTGTACAATTTAAGCATCCTTTCCTTGCAATTACAATGGAATCATAACACTATCATCACTCTAAGGAACTTGTTATGCCCAGTATTTTATGATTTATGTTTCTCTATTATTTCTGTATTCTGTTTTATATCCATTTTAGTATGGTTTTGTCAACCACGCCTTGGAACTACTTGTATTAAGAAATTATGGCGAAGAAGTGTGGGAAGACATCAAGTGAGTTCAAAGATCTGTTTTGTATTTGTGAATGACACAGGGTATTTGCATATCATAATTCAAAGCAGAAAATGAAAATAAAAACTAAATGTGGCCATGTTGCCAAAGCAAAACAAGGAATTAGCAGATATGTTCATTAGATAGATATGTTGGTAACGCTTCACTTTAAGTTGCTCCTATAACTATGTAGTAACACACTGTACACACGAACACATGGATTTTGTATTGTAGATATGTGGTAGGAGAGTAGTGGCCTGAGGGCAGACACTTAATGTGTTGTGAAAAGTGTTATGAAATGTAATGTCATGTAATATTTTAATTTGTATATAACTGCCTTAATGTTGCTTAATAAATACAAAAATACAAAATACAAATGACACTACTGCCTATGTAATTACCATGTAAAAACTATGTAATAACAATTACTGTTACTTTACATTGTTATTACACGTTCATTTTGTTTACTACATTGTCTTGACCACAACTTTATGTAACCTACCAATATGACATGGATAATAATACAAAAATATGTCCATTAACCATATTATAGTTTTGAAATCAATAATCTCCCCCTATTGCTAGACAGAGTGGATAACAAATGGCCATGTCATGTTATTCCACTGATGATACATGACCAGCAGCTATAGTGGGCCTATCTGTAATTTAAACCATGTGACCATAAATCACCAGCAAACATAAAAGAAAACAACATATAATGAATCAATTCATCATTAAATTACACCAGTCTTATGAGAAAGCGAGCCATATTTTTACTAAATAATTTCATTTTCATTAGCCTTTTAATAGTGGTGATAAAGAGAGGTTGTGAATGTCGTTGCATTATGATAACAATCCCCTCTTTTCAAAGTGCTCAAATATTTGGCAAGATCCACGTTTATTTTTCTTCCTCAGTCTTCGCTGTCCCAGGACCAGAGGCACGGCTGCCTCTCTGAAAAACGTGTTTTGAGGAATCTGGTCATTTTTATCTCCCAAGAAATATTGCAGCACAATGTTATCTCAATGTTATCTTAATGTTATCTCAACCTTATCTCGGCTGACGTAAATCAACATTATTACATGCCTAATTATTCAAGCTAGGTTTTATTTTCAGATCTTGCAACTCAGAGCAATTGAAAAATGAATTCTTATTTCACTACATTTTTAGTTGCTTGGTGTGTTTGTTCAGCTGATCACATGCTCAGAGAAAGTGGTTGCTAGCCAGCACAGCAAATCAGTATTGTTTTCTCAGATCAACTCGGTAATCAGGTCAAATAGACCTCATTAGGATATATAACAGGCTTATTTATTAGCATGCCAAATACATTTTCTCATTGTAACTTCTAAATATAGATAATCCTATGATGCAGTTAATGCTCAAAGGTAGCTGAATGGTACTGCAACATTCATGAAGGTGTCATGACTGGTTTCATAACAGTGTTATGAACGCCTAACGTAAAGTGTTACTGATTGTTTTTGTTTGGACCCAATAAGTGTAGGTATCACTTTACTGAAGGTCCCTTATGTATGCATTCATTAAGCCTTTATAACAACTACATAAGATGTTATAACATCAGTCATAGGCATAAACAACGGCATACAATGTTATGAAGCTATAGAGGACAAGCAAATATGTTGTCATATGCTCTTGTCAACTGCCTCTTTATTACATAGGTAATAATCACATGTTAATATGATATATAATAATTATATTTTCTTGTTACTTGTTATCAGGAGGGAGGCTCAACTCGATGTAGAGGGTCAGTTCCTTGTCAGAATCATATATGAAGATGCCAAAACATACGACCTTGTTGCTGCTGCAAGCAAAGTTCTCAGTACGTTTTTTAATCATGTTTTGAGATACAAGGTACTTTATTTGAACCAGTTTATTCATAACATAATGGTACGGCAACACTATAAAATATGGTACCCTTTATAAAGGATAACTTATTGTACAGTGTTACCAATGGGACTCATACCAATATGTTGTGAGATGGTGTATGCAACAAGTGTATTATTTTTATTTTTTGTCTTGCAGAGATTGATGCAGGGTGTATCCTGCAGATGTTTGGGAAGATGTTTTTTGAGTTTTGCCAAGAATCAGGGTATGACACCATCCTGCGTGTTTTAGGGTCCAATGTCCGTGAATTTTTGCAGGTAAGCACTCCAGTTCCCTTCTTAATCTTTCTTCAGTTAACAGAAACCAATGTAAAACAATGTCCTCTTCAATGTGATGAATGCTTCAACGTAAGTTGAATATTACCTATAATTGCCAAAACAATTCTGTGTGTGGGCCCCCTCATCTTTGGATTTGGGGGAGGTGACCATATAATTAAAATAGGACAGTGGCAGTTAGATTTGCCATGACTGAACCCTCTGTTTACAAACATAGGGCATCAGTTTGGGTTGAAACAGAGATAAAGGAGTGAGGACTGGAGTTATGCAACTTTGATCTAAAGGAACCTTGCCTGCTCCAAGATCTGTTTATGCTGTGTAGCCAACTCCTATGGTGTTTGGCATTACAAACTGATATGGGACCAGTCTAAGAGGAATCTTAATGGAGAGAAACTCCTGTTTCAATCATTTATGCAATCCCCATACAGAATCTGGATGCCCTCCACGACCACCTAGGTACCATCTACCCCGGGATGAGGGCGCCGTCCTTTCGCTGCACTGACGCGGAGAAGGGCAACAATCTGATCCTCCACTACTACTCGGAGAGGGAGGGGCTCCAGGACATCGTGATCGGCATCATCAAGACGGTGGCCCAACAGATCCACGGCACGGAAATAGAAATGAAGGTATGCTGTTTTAAAGAAAATAAGTACACTATTACTTAAAGGGATAGTTCGGGATTTTGGCAATGATGCCCTTTATCTACTTCCCCAGAGTCAGATGAACTCATGGATACCATTTTTATGTCTCTGTGTTCAGTATGAAGGAAGTTAGAGGTAATTTTGCGAGCCAGTGCTAACTAGCGTTAGTGCAATGACTGGAAGTCTATGGGTATCTGCTAGCAGAATAGCACTCTCCTTTCATATTTTACTAGGATAGACGTAGGTAAGAATTAGAGTGGAAGACAGATGAGAGTTGGAGACAGAGATGAAAGTGGCAAGTGGTGGACCCTAGGGATTGAGCCCGCGCCTCTGGGGGAATGTGTAGGCTGCACTACTGCTAGACCTAACTCTGGCACTGTTTTTTTGTTTGCCTTTGTAGCTATTCGGATTCTGTGCCGCTTGGGGATCTTGCCTTCAGTCCAAAATGGGACAGTGGTCGACTTTTAAATGCCCCCCTCCATTCAGGAGTTGTTTGGGTCTGAACAACTGCTAGTGTTGGTCACTCATAGTGAGCATTTTATGATCTGAGATGCTGGTTGGTCTCTGTTGACTTGGGTCAGATGTGTATGAAAGAGGCAGAATGTTAGTACACTCAGAAGGTGACAATGCAATGGCCTAATAGCTAGTAGTTATAGTGTAAGATACTGTATTTTAAAGTGTCTAACCATTATTTGACAGATATAAGTGTCATGATAGTTTTAAAGCTAGGAATATGTGAATAAGTTATTGATATCTGTCATTCTAATTTTAAAGCTAGGGTGAATATGTGAATAAGTTATGTACCTTCTTTATAGCAAAGTAGTCAATGCAGCAAACACCAGGTGGAATTGGTATACAACATTGGTATAGACTTGGATAGTCCTTTCAAAAATCTTGTCTTTGAGCACTTAGGTTACCTCCTCATTTTCAGAGAAAGCCAACTCTACTATCAAACCTAATCATATCGCAGAGATAGAGATGTCACTATGTATTTTTTCTCTCCCAGGCTCAGCGTAAAATTAAATGGGGGAACTGAATTGACAGACCCTCCAAATGTGATACCTGATATTCTGGAAATGTTATCCGGAGTTGCCACGGCAGCCGTGTGCGTCAGAGTCAAGCCATTGACGTCAGTGTATAGACTAAAAAGGACTTGTGACCAGGCAGTAACCATCACAACAACATCACTGTGTTTACAAACTATCACACCAAACCTTAGATATTTACATAAAGACATCGAGTATTTCAAGGTCTATGCGTTTACCACCCAACAGTATCTCTTACATTATCTCTTGCCATAGTGGGTGGACTGGTGGCCATTTTGAGTGTCCCCATAGAAGTAAAGCAAGATGTAAACACAGGAATCATAGCATGCACTTATTCTAATTTCATGGTTGTACCTTCCTCCCTTTATGGAATCCATTCTTTCTTCACCAGGTGATCCAGTACAAGAGTGAGGAGTGTGACCACATCAAGTTCCTGATCGAGGAGAAGGACTCAGAGGAGGAGGCCTTCTATGAGGATCTGGACGGCTTCGAGGAGAACGGCACTCAGGAGACCCGGATCAGCCCCTACACCTTCTGCAAGGCCTTCCCCTTCCACCTCATGTTCGACAGGGACCTGATGCTCACGCAGTGCGGCAACGCCATCTTCCGTGTGCTGCCGCAGGTCTGTGTCTATTTAGCTATAGGACTTTATGACATTTTATGTGTGTAAATAACGACTCTTATACTGCGCTATGACTGCATTATAAGTCAGTATGAGTTTGTTTATAATGCATTGTAGATATGGGCTTCACAGGTAGCCTGCAATTATAATGCATGATGATGTAGTTCTAATGTATTGTAAGACTTGTCATAAGCATGTATGACCCCCTTATGAAGTGTTTTGCTGTTGTATTCCTTAGCTCCAGCCGGGCATCTGTAACCTGCCCTCCGTGTTCTCTCTGGTGCGTCCACACATAGACTTCAGCTTCCAAGGCATGCTCTCCCACATCAACACTGTCTTCGTTCTGCGAAGCAAGGTATGCCAAGAATACTCACTAATGAAACATTTCGCGTTTTAATTTAATGTTAAAATTACATCATAAAAATAATAGTAAAAAAGAAAAAAGAAAACTGGATAGAAAGCTACATTCATATTTTCTGTGTGTCCTGGCTGCTTGTGTGTCCATGCGTGTGTGTATGTCTGTCTGTCTGTGTGTCTGTCTGTCTGTGTGTGTGTCTGTCTGTCTGTCTGTCTGTCTGTCTGTCTGTCTGTCTGTCTGTCTGTCTGTCTTTGCTTGCGTGTGCATGCTTGTGTGCATGCATACATACATGTGCGTGTGTCTCTGTGTGTGTTTGTGGTGTGTGTGTGTGTGCATGTGTATTACGTCCTTCCAGGAGGGCTTGCTGAACGTGGAGACTTCGGAGAATGAGGACGAGCTGACTGGCGCTGAGATCAGCTGCCTGAGGCTGAAGGGACAGATGATCTACCTGCCAGAGGCGGAGAACATCCTCTTTCTCTGTTCTCCCAGGTTCTGCCGATGTGGCGTTAGAATAACAATGTGCTACAATGCTAGCTGTGCCACTAGAGATACTGGTTCGAGTCCAGGCTCTGTCGCAGCCGGCCGCGACCGGGAGACCCATGGGGCGGCGCACAATTGTCCCAGCGTCGTCCAGGTTAGGGGAGGGTTTGGCCGGCAGGGATGTTCTTGTCCCATCGCGCACTAGCGACTCCTGTGGCGGGCCGGGCGCAGTGCACGCTGACACGGTTGCCAGGTGTACTGTGTTTCCTCCGACACATTGGTGCGGCTGGCTTCCGGGTTAAGCGGGCATTGTGTCAAGAACAGGTGCGGCTGGGTTGGGTTGTGTTTCGGAGGACGCACAGCTCTCGACCTTCGCTTTTCCCGAGTCCGTATGGGAGTTGCAGCGATGGGACAAGACTGTAACTACCAATTGGATACCACGAAATTGGGGAGAAAAAGGGGTAAAAATATATAAAACTAAAAACTAAAAAAAAGAATAACAATGTGCTGTCCGAGGTTGCGTCCCAATCACAAATGGCACTACTTTTGACATTCTCCCAGGTAGCTCTGCCTTCCTGCTGCTGTGGCGTTAGACAAAAACAATGTGCTGTTTTAGGCTGCGTCCCAAATGGGCCCATAGGGCTCTGGTCAAAAGTAGTGTAATATGTCGGGAATAGGGTGCCATTTGGGATGTAGTCCTAGCCTTGGGGTGGATGTCTGGGCTGGATAGATGCCGTGGGGTGGATGTCTCTTGGTTGGTGTGTGAAACCTAATTGGATTCAAAACCACAGCTGCTGTAGTACAGCAGATGGTCTGGCCTTAAAGGGCCAATCCAGAGTTGAAACAATAACAAAGTGACACCTGCCTCTGTTTTGGTAAAAAGCTGAGGGATGGGACTGGAGAAATTGAACTACTCTCAAATTCATATACAGAGCTATGGATGCAATGACTGACCATCCATGATATCAAAATTATAGGTATAACCATGTTTTGAGGCTATACAGTGTTTGTTTACATTTGCCATGTTTACTAACATTGGAGTAAAACAAGGTTCTATTTGGTTTCTGACAGGATGTCACAGTTTAACTTTTATAGGTGATATTCTTCATTAATTGGATGTAGCAACTACAAATTGCTCCTTTAAACAATCTTTGGTAACACTTTACTTAAAGCATCCATTTATAATGTCTTATATCAAGGCTTATAATATATCTAAAATGGTCTGTTACTTACTGTATTTAGTCCACATCATTATGAGCATCTTATAAGGCAGGCTCATGACAAGTCTAACAATGCAGTAGATTTAGTTTAAAAAAACAAATGTTCTGGTTGAAAACAGCCTATTGGTAGTAGTCAATTACACAATTTCTAGTCCCAGAAGTGACAAAAAAGTGTAAATAGGATAACTTAAGTCATAAAGTCCGTTTTTTCCAAAACTAGAACGTCAGAGGTTTGGGTTTGATTGTAAGTTATGCCCACAAACACGTGGGTATTTGTTCGTAAATTCTCTCTTGGAATGCACACTGACCATGGTAAAGTTAGTTAGATGTTGGATATCTATGGGGCCGTCAATAAATTACACAATGTATATGGGACAATATTTTCACATTTCAATAGTTCCATATTTTAGTGACGTAAAAACCTCAAACCAACTATAAATTGTACAAATTCATGTAAAATATTGAAAGCATTTAATAAGAAAACTAAAAGGTGTGCAACATGAAAATATTTTCCCATGCCAACCAAAAGCATTGGTTGGCATGGGCTCGATGTACTTTCAAATCAATGAAGGGCATAGTGAACAAGTTAACACTTGGGAAGATAATTGGGACGCACCCCATGTACCTGGTGAAACCTTATTTCTATCAAGGGATAATCATTCTAGAGGAAGTAGTGTCCCTGCATGGTGCCAGAAGGTGGTGAAACAACATTGGTGTTGTTGTTTACGGAAGGAAAGACACTTGACTTTTTCATCAGCGATTGTATCAGTTTAGCCCTGTGCAGCCAGTCAAGCAAATCATTACAGCAGAATATTATGTCTAGATCAGAGAGCGTGGCATCTAGAGTACATTGTGTGTGTTAGATCTTTCATTGAATTGTGTTTGATTGAAGTTTATTGAAGTTGATTGTGATGAGAGAATTGAGCTCTCGATACTGGACAAAGCGATAGAGAAATAACGTCGCTAACCCTCCTGCGTTCATAAGAGGACAAGCCTTTATGATGTGTCTTTATGTGTAACATTTTCAACTGACCCTAGTGACTGTTATTTAGTCAATCATTATAAGATGATATAGTTATGATAGTTATTATAAGAGGGGCATACATGCTAATCATAATGGATTATACATTGTGCCCTACTGAACACGGCCCCTGCTGAGTTGTGTTCAGCCACTGTTCAGTGTTCAGCCTCTGACGCGTCACCAACACTGTGTGTTCAGTGTGATGAACCTGGACGACCTGACGCGGAGAGGCCTGTACCTGAGCGACATCCCGCTGCATGATGCCACACGTGACCTGGTGCTGCTGGGAGAACAGTTCCGTGAGGAGTACAAGCTGACCCAGGAATTGGAGATCCTGACTGACCGTCTGCAGCACACCCTCCGGGCCCTGGAGGATGAGAAGAAGAAGACGGACAGGTTCGTAGACTCCCGACCCCCATCGCCATCATAGTTTGATAGAATCAGCCTCCTTCACCCGTTTCCATTTTGATTTATTTAAAGGGATGGTCCACTCCAAATAGAAATTGAGCAGTGTCGGAGTCTTTGGTGTAGCGGTCTAAACTCCAACCCTGGCTACTGGGGTTCGAGCCCTGTTGTGGCCACTTTCCTCTCTGTGTCTATCTCCCTCTTTAACTTCCTACTGTACTGTCAAAAATTATCAAATACTTACACATTTATTTAAATTGAGCAAAAATGCCTTTTGTGAATAATGTAAAATCTAATTAACCACAAATTGTTTGAACTTTGAGCACAGTAGCACCAATCTGCTCAGTAGTGCAGATTGCCTCAGAAGGAACTTCTGCACCCCTCCATTGAAAATCAGAATGATCATCCCGGACATCCCGGAGTCGCCTCTTCACAAATTGGATCCCAAATGGATCCGAAAGATAAAAAATTCAGCTTTATTGATGTGCAAGCCAGTAGAATTGTTTTGACTTATCTGGCAGGTAGTGAACGTTAACGTATCTCATGTATTTTCTGTTGTAGGCCTATCTAAAAGAATTAAGTTATGGTCTACACTACAACTTAGTATTTTCATAAATGACATCCCTAATTTAAAATGTCAACACAAGAAGAAGGGAAGGGGTGTGTGACGAAGACGCATTATAGGGGCGTCTCTCTCCAGAATGCGCTCTCTGTCTCCTGCTAGTTCGTGCGTATTCCTTGTTTCATTTTCTGAATTGTTTGCCCTTTTTTTGTTAATGTTTATTTTGCTTGAGCACGCATAGATGTACCTGGCCTGATGTGCACAAATGTAGGCCTATAAAAGTTCCCATTCGGGAATGTCTGATAGTATCGTGGTCCTCTGTAGCTCAGCTGGTAGAGCATGGCGCTTGTAACGCCAAGGTAGTGGGTTCGAACCCCGGGACCACCCATACACAAAAAAAATGTATGCACGCATGACTGTAAGTCGCTTTGGATAAAAGCGTCTGCTAAATGGCATATTATTATTGTTTTTCATCACGTCACAAAATCAACAGAGTGTTTTACATCCATTGCGAATGACAATAGTTCCTCACTGTATTTGAACAATCTTTCCAACACTCTCCTTCCCGATAGGCCTAACCACTGCACCTCGGTGTGCTATAGCAACATATTGCTGATCCCATATCTCCAGAGGAAACATCATCAAATAGGCTACCTGAACACACCTACCTTGTGCAAATACTGCTGTGTCTGTTCTGAGCTCATTGGCGTGGGAAACAGTGAGCGCCCAGTTGAAACAATGTTGCAAATTTGCTATTGCGAGAGCTCAAGCCAGACCGTGAGAGGCAGACAGGCAGAGCATTAAGAGATTAATGCTATGGACTGAACCTGCGTAGCAAATGTGATTTATAGAGGGTATTTATTTTCCTCAGGATATTTTCTTCTTCAAATATAATTTAGGATCTGGTCGGTATATCACATATTTTCAGACAGATCCGAGGGCCGTGTCCACCGAGCATGATCCAATCTGGCTTCCAAGGGTCAACTACTGAATTTTGGATCCGACCTGTTTGGATACCGGGTCGGATCTCGGGTAATCGGGTTTGTGTAGATCTGTGAAGACCTCTATGTCAAACTACAAACAAATGTCATATTTGTACCTACTAGGCTACTTCTCCCCAATGGACGTTCTGTCTGGTAGTTCCCCTTTTGTATAATTTGCTTCTCTACTCGGTGGCTCAACAACCTTTCACTGTAACCCAAACACAGCTCCCTCGGTGGCAGCTGTTTACTCAGTGCAAAGGGCCCATATATTATTGTTCACCCATCCCCCACGCCACTATATCTCCCAGAGAGAGAGAGAGAATGCCTCCAGCAGCTCTGACTGCGTTTTAAAGTGCTTTGGGAGGGGGGTGAAAGGTAAAAAGGTCAGAGGTCAGGAACGTCGACCTCAGTCAGACAGACAGCCGCATGTCCGTACAGTAAACACTGGCAGCTGTTTGTGCTAGCGAACCGTGCTTAAAGTTCCCTCGGTTGGAGTTAGGTTTCGCACAGGCGCACATGTGCATTGACTCACACATACAGTCACGGCCTCTAACACACATATACACGTGCTTACACACACCCACACAGCTTTATGTTTGTGAAATTTCTGGAGTTTTATTTTCCCTAACCCATAACCTTAAACCTTAACCCATAACCTTAAACCTAACCCTTAACCTAACCCTAACCTTAACCCCAAAAACCCTAAACCTAAACCTAACCTTAACCCTAAAACCCTAAACCTAAACCTTAAGCTTAAGGATACATACACACACACACACGTACACACTGTTAAGCCTACGTGTTGCAGTTTTAAAGCTAATTTCCTGCAATTCTACCCATTTTGCTATCATATGCTGTCTGGAGGTCGGGGCCCCGGGGCACGTGCCCTGCGTGCCCGTTCGGTAATCCGGCCCTCTGTAGCACCCTATCTTCTTATTGGGAAATGCTTTCTCTCTTGGCTGTGGCGGTGTTTCATTAATATTCTTCATGTAGTTCTGAGGTCTGAGTGTGCCTCAGGAGAGGACTCAGGTCCACTACGTTTGATTAGAATTCAAAGCTCCTCTCTAATTTTGGTAGACTGTAATGTAGTGTACACTGATTGTTTTCTCAAAGCACGTTTTAGATGTGTGTAGTCTGGTGGTGATAAAAGTATATGACGTACAATTTGGCCTTTGAAATATGTTGCAAACAATGTCTTATTAGACTACTGTATATAATAGAAAGACGATTTAATTATGTCTAGGTAATATACAAACTACTTAACTAAAAGCTAGAAAGTTATCATAGAACATTTAAAATGATGGAAAGAGGTTTTTGCGGATGATTTTGCGGATTTTGACTGCATCAGAAAGATATCAGATATTGCAAAAAATGAGAAAATTATAGATTAAGTCATTTTTCCCCTCTACTTTTCATGGCACGGCACAGCAGTGCATCCTTCCGGACCTCGGCGAAGACCGAATGTGGCTCCAGGGCTAAATTAGTATGACACCCCTGCTTTTGACATATCCCTGGGTTGCTTTACTTGTTTTCTGGTGTTTCAGAGAATACTTTTAGAGTGCCAGTGTAAAGAGGTATCTGTATGCACCTTGTGCCCTGCCATGCTGATACATCATTTATGACATTTCCCATTGGTAGACACAGATGGTAACGCTTTAGTCAGTTACCATGGCTACCACACCCTGCCCGTTCGAGACCAGCTTGTATAAAGACTTGACTGAAAAGGGTGAGGTTACCAAAGGGAGTATGAGGTGATGTGCAAAGTGTAATGGGAGACCATTAAAAACATCAATGGGGTACTCATAGCCTGTATATTATGTACAATTATGCAGTATATTTATGTTTTTCATATACGTACTGTTTATTTAATTTATTTAGTCCTTAGTTACTTCATTATAAACATTTACAGACCTAAAACAGGAGAATATAGGCCTACTAAACTGATACAATTGTTCATTTTTTGTTGCTCAGCTACCAATGACCTAAAATACAATACAAGAAGCCAAAGACAGTTATCTTGTCATTTAAAAGCATAATAATATACACTGAGTGTACAAAACACTAAGAAGACCTTCCTAATATTGAGTTGCACCACCCCCTTTTGCCCTCAGAACAGCCTCAAATCAAATTGAATTGGTCGCATACACATATTTAGCTGATGTTATTGTGGGTGTAGCGAAATGTTTGTGTTCCTAGCGCCAACAGTGCCGTAATATCTAACAATACACAACAAAACACACATATCTAAAAGTAAAAGAATGGAATTAATAAATATAGAAATATTAGGACGAGCAATGTCGGAGTCCGTAGTATATATGTGTGTGTGTGTGAGATGGGATGTAGTGATGCGTTGGGCAGACCGCACAACCCTCTGGAGAGCCTTGCAGTTGCGGACGGTGCAGTTGCCGTACCAGGCAGTGACACAGCCTGACAGGATGCTCTCAATGGTGCGTCTGTAAAAGTTAATGAGGGTCTTAGGGGCCAGGCCAAATTTCTTCAGCCTCCTGAGGTTGGACCATTTAAGATTGTCAGTGATGTGTACGTCGAGGAACTTTAAGCTTCTTACCTTCTCCACTGCGGCCCAGTCGATGTGGATGGGGGCGTGCTCCTTCTGCTGTCTCCTGAAGTCCACGATCAGCTCCTTCATTTTGTTGATGTTGAGGGAGAGGTTATTTTCCTGGCACCACTCCGCCAGGGCCCTCACCTCCTCCCTGTAGGCTGTCTTGATGATTGAGTTGGAGGCGTGCATGGCTACGCAGTCATGGGTGAACAGGGAGAACAGGAGGGGGCTTAGCACGCACCATTGCGGGGCCCCTGTGTTGAGGATCAGCGTATTGGAGGGGTTGTTGCCTACCTTCATCACCTGGGGGCGGGACGTCAGGAAGTCCAGGACCCAGTTGCGCAGGGCGGGGTTCAGACCCAGGGCCCCAAGCTTAATGATGAGCTTGGAGGGTACTATGGTGTTGAAGGTTGAGCTGTAGTCAATGAACAGCATTCTTACATAGGTATTCCTCTTGTCCAGATGGGATAGGGCAGTGTGCAGTGCGATGGCGATTGCATCATCCTTGGATCTATTGGGGCGGGTGATATGATCCTTAACTAACCTCTCAAAGCACTTCATGATTACAGAGGGAGTTTTACGGGGTGATAGTAATTTAGTTCAGTTACCGTCACTTTCTTGGGTACAGGAACAATGGTGGACATATTGAAGCAAGTGGGGACAGCAGACTGGGATAGGAAGAGATTGAATATGTCAGTTAACACTCCAGCCAGCTGGTCTGCGCATGCTCGTTTGGGCATGGACTCTTACAAGATGTCGAAAGCGTTCCACAGTGATGCTGGCCCATGTTAACTCCAATGATGTCCTTTGAGTGGTGGACCATTCTTGATACACACGGGAAACTGTTGAGCGTGAAAAACCCTGTAGCGTTTCTGTTCTTGACACAAACCAGTGCACCTACCATACCCCGTTCAAATGCACTTAAATCTTTTGTCTTGCCCATTCTGAATGTCACAAATACACAATCCATGTCTCATTTGTCTCAAGAATCCTTCTTTAACCTGTCTCCTCCCCTTCATCTAGACTGATTGACATCAATAAGGGATCATAGCTTTCACCTGGTTAGTCTATGTCATGGAAAGAAAAATGTGGGAATAAAAACACATATCTCCAGAAGACAAAATAATCTATATCTAGATGTTTTCTTTTCACTTTTCTTTAGATTGCTCTATTCAGTCCTGCCACCGTCGGTGGCCAATGAGTTGCGCCACAAGCGTCCAGTCCCGGCCAAACGCTACGACAATGTGACCATCCTCTTCAGCGGCATTGTGGGATTCAATACCTTCTGCAGCAAACACGCATCAGCCGAGGGTGCCATCAAGATAGTCAACCTGCTCAACGACGTCTACACCCGATTTGACATCCTGACCGACTCGAGAAAGAACCCCTACGTATACAAGGTTTGAAGGGATGTTTTCTTATTCTTTTTCTCTACTCTTTTATTTACAGATCAAATTAAAACATTGACATTGAATGTGCAACAGTCAGATGCATTGCACCATTATCTCACCTTATACCATGGCATTGTTGAATACTCCTTTCTGATTGGCTTGAAGGGCATTCTAGAGCGTGCATTATTTCCCTATAACGCACTGTATATTTGCACGGTAGAATTCAATGGCTATAGTTCATTTTTACATGTTTTGTTTGAGCTGCTTTAGAAAACAAAAGTCAAATTGAAAACCGTATCAGTATTGTTGATTTCGATTTTCATAATAGCAAGCTAGGACTGATGGTTTGGTTAGCTAAACTAGCAAGTCTGTTTGTTGGACAACACACTACTGAAAGCCAACAGGTATAAGACATTATGAGGGCTATAACATGCTTATGTAAAAAATAAATAAAGCATTATACCAATTGGCTTTTGAAAACTGTTACCCATATCTTCTGATATGTACTG
Organism: Coregonus clupeaformis; assembly: GCF_020615455.1. Taxonomy (NCBI): domain Eukaryota; kingdom Metazoa; phylum Chordata; class Actinopteri; order Salmoniformes; family Salmonidae; genus Coregonus; species Coregonus clupeaformis. The sequence continues at coordinate 254,699 of NW_025533742.1, read as the reverse complement.
TACATCAAAATCTCTTAACCCTCTAGAGTCTAAGCCCTGTCTAAGCCGGTAGCCAATAGAAACGCATTGAATAACAGATTCACTACATGGAACAACAGATAGTCCCCCAAAAAATCTAAAGGAAGTTTGTTCTGAAGTGTCTGTCCTATATCTGAAAGATCAGGAAACTATATAAAAATGTATTTATCCCCTTATTTTAGGCACTAAACTATCTCCATATATACTACCATATTTTATTTTACTGGTACCGGGGATCTTCAGACGAGTCTTGTGTGTGTCCTAGAGAACACCATCGTGTTCGTGAGAGTCTCAGCAGAGGTGTCATATTAGTGTGTAGCCCAAACCATTCGGACGCTACAGACGTTTTCATGAGAAGACAGATTTTCGGGATGTCTCATGGTCTGATAATAAACACCATCTAGCTCTGCCACCTTTCACCGCAGATGCGGAAAAGCAATCTTGGCGGATGCGGTGGATTGAGATGCAGTCCATGCAAAAAACAGGTATCTCTAGCTTAAACAGAAGGATTTTGATGGAGATTTGTTTATGTTAATTAGATTTCCGGGGGCGTGGAAATTGTAGGCTAAGGGTTAAATTACTTTTAGATACTAAACAATGTAATTTTTTTGTATGTCAAGACTTTACAGTATAAAAGCCAGGCTGTATGAAAAATGGAATGTTCTATAAACATTTACATTAAAGATATGCTTTCATTATGTAAATCAAGTCCATTTTAAGCTTCAGTTTATGTTGCAGAATGGTTGGTTGAGATTATATCAACTAAAAAGGGCAATCTGCAGTTGCTGCATCCATTTTTAGACTTTTATATTAATAATATAATATGCCATTTAGCAGACGCTTTTATCCAAAGCGACTTACAGTCATGCATGCATACATTATTGTGTATGGGTGGTCCCGGGGATCGAACCCACTACCTTGGCGTTACAAGCGCCGTGCTCTACCAGCTGAGCTACAGAGGACCAACATATTAAAGTATTTACATTACATATAAAACAAAATATAAAACAGTATATCATATGACATTATTACACCACTACCTATCTACAATACAAAATGTTCAATACCACCATACAACAATATCACAGTGTGTGCGTATGCATGTGTCTATACCCTCGTGTGTGTCTCTTCACAGTCCCTGTTGTTCCATAAGGTGTATTTCTACCAGTTTTTAAAATCTGATTCTACTGCTTGCATCAATTACCCGATGTGGAATAGAGTTCCATGTAGTCATGGCTCTATGTAGTACTGTGCTCCTCCCATAGTCTGTTGATTCTTGAAGAATTTAGCTTACAGATTCCTCAGGAGCTTAGTTCAATTGTCGTACCCCATCAGAATCCAAAATATAAGCTTGTTTTACTCCTTTGTTTGTAAAGAATGTAAATGTGAAAAAATACTGTATAGCCTTAAAACATGGTTAAAACTATAATGTTGCTATAATGGATTGTCACGTTCGCTTAAGGAGGAGGACCAATGCGCAGCGTTGAATGCGTACATATTATTTATTAAACAGATCACCCGATCAAAACAACGAACGAAACGTGAAGTCCTTCGATACACACAAACCAAAAGGAACAAGAAACCACAACACAAAGTGAAAAGACCGATAGTTAAATATGGCTCCCAATCAGAGACAACCAGCTGACACTCGTTGCCTCTGATTGGGAGTCACTCAGGCCAACATAGATATACAAAACATAGACTTACACACCCTGGCTCAACATAACATAGTCCCCAGAGCCAGGGCGTGACAGTACCCCCCCCCAAAGGCGCGGACTCCGGCCGCGCCAAACAACCACAACAGGGGAGGGACCGTGTGGGCACTCCGCCTCGGCGGCGGATCCGGCTCGGACATGACCCAGGCACGGGTTGTGCTGGACTGACGACGCACACCCCTGGCTTGATGCGTGGAGGAGGAACGGGCCGGACCGGGCTGACGGGCGCACCCCTGACTTGGTGCGGGGAGCAGGAATGAGCCGGACCGGGCTGACGACGCGCACCACTGACCTGGTGCGGGGAGCTTGGATGGGCCGGACTGGGCTGGCGACGCGCACCACAGACTTGGTGCGGAGAGCAGGAACGGGCCGGACAGGGCTGACGAAACGCACCATAGACTTGGTGCGGAGAGCAGGCACGGGCCGTGCCGGACTGACGACGCACACCACTGGCTTGGTGCGGGAAGCTTGGATGGGCCGGACTGGGCTGGCGACGCGCACCACAGACTTGGTGCGGAGAGCAGGAACGGGCCGTGCCAGACTGACGACGCACACCACTGGCTTGGTGCGGGAAGCTTGGATGGGCCGGACTGGGCTGGCGACGCGCACCACAGACTTGGTGCGGAGAGCAGGAATGGGCCGGACCGGGCTGGCGACGCGCACCACCGACTTGGTACGGAGAGCAGGAACGGGCCGGACAGGGCTGACGACGCGCACCACAGGCTCGGTGCGAGAGGCAGGAACAGGCCGAACCGTACTGGGGACACACGCCACTGGCCCTATGCAGGGATCAGGAACGGGCCGGACCGGACTGGTAATACACCCCAGTACCTCTCGCCGTGCCTCCACACTTTCCCTCTCCTCTGTGACCAGTGGCCCCCTTAACCTGGCGGCCTCCTCTGCACACCCGCTGGACCGCTCCATCGCGGCCTCCGGCTGCCCCGTCGTCCACGTCGTGAGCCCCCCCCTAAAAATGTTCTGGGGTTCTCTCCTCCCCGTGGACCAGGCCTCCCTAGTTCTCGCCAGACTCTCACTCCACTGCTTCAAAGTCCAACCTTTCTGCTCTTCGCTTGGCTGGGCCCAGTTGAGACTCCTACTCCACTGATCCCAGGTCCATCCACTCTCCTCTTCACGCTGCTTGGTCCTGTCTTGGTGGTTTCTTCTGTCACGTTCGCTTAAGGAGGAGGACCAATGCGCAGCGTTGAATGCGTACATATTATTTATTAAACAGATCTCCCGATCAAAACAACGAACGAAACGTGAAGTCCTTCGATACACACAAACCAAAAGGAACAAGAAACCACAACACAAAGTGAAAAGACCGATAGTTAAATATGGCTCCCAATCAGAGACAACCAGCTGACACTCGTTGCCTCTGATTGGGAGTCACTCAGGCCAACATAGATATACAAAACATAGACTTACACACCCTGGCTCAACATAACATAGTCCCCAGAGCCAGGGCGTGACATGGATAGTCAGTCCTTGTATCCATAGCTCTGTCCATGAGTTTGAGAGTGGTTACATTTCTCCAGCCCCATCCCTCAGCTGTTTACCAAATCAGTGGCGGTGTGTTTTTGTTTGAACTGCAGATTGCTCCTTTAATAGGAGCACCAATTCAACCTTTTTCGAATGTCGTATTGTCACACAAGTGTGATGTACTGTAGAATTGATTCATTTGGATGTTTCTCTATTCAAAAGCCTCACTGGGTAAACTCCACTTTAAAACCCCATTTTGTTTTCGAGCAAGGTTTTATAGTCGTCGTCACTGGGCACTTTAGGCTTTCAGACAAGAATGTACTTTAAGAAGTCAAACAAACCTTACTACATCCAAGGAAAGGACTTCAGCACTGGGTCACCAAAATAAGTAATATTTACGCTACCATCCTCAATGACTAGGTGGTCCAAGTTGTTATCTGGCTCCGAAGAGCCTTGCATGTCTATAAGCTGACGTAAGTGTTTAAGTGTTTGTGTCGAGATGTTTCAACTGCAGGGCATTTGCCTGAAGTTAAAAGAACTGCCATTATCACGGTCTGCTCCTGAAGGGGTCTGAGTTGGGCTAGATGAGCCCAAAAGGGTAGTGTCTTACTACTGCAAATTGCACTATCATGACAGATTTTGCTCTGTACTGAAAGTGCTTTATCTTGAAAACTTGACTATTGACATGCACACTTTTGAGGATTGTATTAACAGTGGACTTACTAAAAGATTACAATAATGAGTGTAGTATTATTTTAAACACCTCACATCCTTTTAACACAAATACCCACTAACATACAGGTAACTGCCAAAATAAGGAAACACCAACATGAAGTGTCTTAGTAGGGCGTTGGGCCACCACGAGTCGCCAGAACAGCTTCAATGCGCTTTGGCATAGATTCTACAAGTGTCTGGAACTCTATTGGAGGGATGCGATACCATTCTTTCATGAGAAATTCCATCATTTGATGGTGGTGGAAAACACTGTCTCAGGCGCCACTCCAGAATCTCCCATAAGTGTTCAATTGGTTTGAGATATATACAGTGACTTTTTCCACATTTTCCATTTTGAATTTAAAATTGATTAAATTTAGATTTTTTGTCACTGGCCTACGTTATACCCCATAATTTCAAAGTTTTTCCAACCTTTTACAAATTAATAAAAAATGAAAAGCTCCTTTGTTATGACAAGCCTAAATAAATTCAGGATAAAAAATGTGCTTAACATGTCACATAATAAGTTGCATGGACTCACTCTGTGTGCTATAATAGTGTTTAACATGATTTTTGAATGATTGCCTCATCTCTATACCCCACACATACAATTATCTGTAAGGTCCCTCAGTCGAGCAGTGAATTTCAAACACAGATTCAACCACAAAGACCAGGGAGGTTTTCCAATGCCTCGCAAATAAGGGCACCTATTGGTAGATGGGTAGAAAATAAAAAGCAGACATTGAATATTCCTTTGAGCATGATGAAGTTATTAATTATACATTGGATGGTGTATCAATACACCCAGTCACTACAAAAATACATGTGTCCTTCCTAACCGCTCCGGGATTTCACCATGAGGCTAATGGTGATTTTAAAACAGTTACAGAGTTTAATGGTTGTAATATGAGAAAACTGAGAATGGATCAACAACATTTTAGATACTCCACAATATTAACCTAAATGACAGAGTGAAAAGAAGGAAGCCTGTACCGAATAAAAAATATTCCAAAACATGCATCCTGTTTGCAACAAGGCAGTACTGCTAGAAATGTGGCAAAGAAATTAACTTTTTGTCCTGAATACAAAGCGTTATGTTTGGTGCAAATCCAACACAACACATCACTGTGTACCACTCTTTATATTTTCAAGCATGGTGGTGGCTGCATCATGTTGTGGGTATGCTTGTAATTGTTAAGGACATGATAAAAAAGAAATGGAATGGAGCCAAACACAGGCAAAATCCTAGAGGAAAACCTGGTTCCACCAGACACTGGAATATGAATTCACCTTTCAGCAGGACAATAACCTAAAACACAAGGCCAAAACTCTGGAGTTGCTTACCAAGAAGAGAGTGAATGTTCCTGAGTGACAGAGCTACAGTTTTGACTTAAATCTACTTTAAAATCTATGGCAAGACCTGAAAATGGTTGTCTAGCACAGGAGGCTGCTGAGGGGAGAACTGCTCATAATAATGGCCGGAACGGAACAAATGGAATGGCATCAAACACTTGGAAACCATTAACACAAGCCTGTTCTCCATAATTAGAGTGCCATCAACCTCCTGTGTTGTCTAGCAATGATCAACAACCAATTTGACAGAGCTTGAATAATTTTTAAATGAATAAATGGGTAAATGTTGCACAATCCAGGTTTGGAAAGCTCTTAGAAACTTACCCAGAAAGACTCACAGCTGTAATCACTGCCAAAGGTGCTTCTACAAAGTATTGACTCAGGGGTGTGAATACTTATGTAAATTAGATATTTCTGTATATAATTTTCAATACATTTGCAAACATTTCTAAAAACAGATTTTTGCTTTGTTATTATGGGGTATTGTGTGTAGATTGATGAGGGGGAAAAAATCGATTTAATCCATTTTAGAATAAGGCTGTAACGTAACAAAATGTGTAAAAAGTCAAGGGGTCTGAATACTTTCCGAATGCATATACAGAGACCCCTCTTTCAAAGTCACTGAGAACTCTTCTTCTAGCCATGTTAGCCAAAATAATGGGCAACTAGGCATTTTTATACATGACTGGATGTTTTAATTGCTTAATTAAGTATACTTTGTATCACTCATTTACCTGTATATCCCAATTGATTGGTTAGAGATTTATTTGATGGTTTGTGACCTCAAGTGGCACTTTATTATTTTTATTTAACCAGGCAAGTCAGTTAAGAACAAATTCTTATGTACAATGACGGCCTACACCGGACAAACCCGGACAACTGTGCGCTGCCCTATGGGACTCCCAATCACGGCCGGTTGTGATACAGCCTGGAATCAAACCAGGGGGTCTGTAGTGACGCCTCAAGCTCTGAGATGCAGTGCTATAGACCACTGCGCCACTCGGGAGTTTGATGAACTATTGAAGTCCAAAGTTCCTTTTCATTCTAACGATTTAAATAATATTGTGTGATATCAAATTCTGCATAGTAACCGAAATAGCTCTCTCTACCTATAGGTGGAAACAGTGAGTGATATAAAAGTGTCAAAAATAATATTGTTAAAAATGTCAGTGTTTTCTAGACCTCACGTCCTTTTAACATATAACCACTTACATCACACAGCATTTTCTGATATAACGTTCTGCCTAACAACCAAAATGTCTCTCTTTTTGTAGGTGGAGACAGTGGGTGATAAGTACATGACGGTCAGTGGGCTGCCAGAACCATGTACCCACCACGCTCAGTCTGTCTGTCACCTGGCCCTGGACATGATGGAGATTGCTGGACAGGTCAAAGTGGATGAAGAGCCAGTACAGGTGAGGATGGGATATGTTTCCTTTTTCCAACATTTTGACCAGAATCAATTGAGAAAGGCAGCAAACGTGAAATTCTGGTGCTGGCTGAACCATATCAGCAGCCTTGTCCAGAAACAACCCCTAGGCCCTAGATGAGGGGTGGGCAATAATTTTGGCTTGAGGGCCACATTGGGATTTTGAAATTCAACTGAGGGCCACACAGTTTTTTGGGGACCAATTTGTTTGTTCAAATCAATTTGGGTGCCAGAAAAATTGCAGTTATTTCAAAGTATATAGGGCCATTATCTTTCTACATACTTTCTATCTGGTTTTAGATGTGATCGTTTTTTTAATCCAAAAGGATGCACCGATGTTATGGCCTTTTTATAACCAATCATTAATTCACTAAATTTACTCTAGTAAATTATTGAGTAGTTCAATGAGGTGTTATAGTACAGGTAGGGATGACAATGTTCACGTTGTTGCCCATTAGGCAAGAAAGAGGAACACTGAACTAGACTAATCAATTGTACAAATCCATTGCTCTTAGTCCATGAAGGGGAGTAGCCGAGTGCAGATCATTGGAAGAAAGGATCCTGACCTGTCTGATGGTGGGCAGCTTGGTCAGCAGCATCTGGAAGGCAGGAGAGGGCAACTTCTGCTGGAGGAGCTGCTGGGGTTGCCCATACACAGCAATGACATCATAGTTTCCTCAGGGTTGGAACACAAAATAGATTAGTTGAAAGCCACACTGTCAGGTCTGGGGCAAATGAGCTAATATAGAAAAGGCTTTTCTTTTAAAAATAACTTTTGTAGCCTTCAAATCAGACAACAGGAACTCATAAGAATCAGACTGATTCCAGCCCATATCATAGATCATCTGCCCCCTTACAGAGTCTCTGATACTGTCCCTTGCGGGATATAATAATTAAATACTGTAACGTAGACAATATTTACTGGCATGCAAATGAAAGCTTGACTTGCAATAAACAAAATGTCACATACAATAACTTTTCCCAGTCCCTGCCACTGAAAAACATCTCCACAGCATGATGCTGCCACCACCATGCTTCACAGTAGGGATGGTGCCAGGTTTCCTCCAGACATGACGCTTGGCATTCAGCCCAAAGAGTTTAATCTTGGTTTCATCAGACCAGAGAATCTTGTTTCTCATGGTCTGAGGGTCTTTAGGTGCCTTTTGGCAAACTCCTAGCGGGCTGTCACTTATGTGTATTAAAGTAGTTACAAGTTTTCATTTTGGTCTCATATTCCTAGCACACAATGATTGCATCAAGCTTGTGACTCTACAAACTTGTTAGATGCATTTGCTGTTTGTTTTGGTTGTGTTTCAGATTATTTTGTGCTCAATAGAAATGAATGGTAAATAATGTATTGTGTCATTTTGGAGTAACTTTTATTGTAAATACGAATAGAATAGGTTTCGAAACACTTTACATTAATGTGGATGCTACCATGATATTTGTGCATCTGTAACTTTCTCACTCATGATTATTCACGATTCATTCAGGATTATTCGTAATCATGGTAACATCCACATTAATGTAGAAGTGTTTAGAAACATATTCTATTCTTATTTACAATGAAAGTGACTCAAAAATGACACAATAAATTATTTACACACACAATAATCACAAAAAAATCTGAAACACAACTAAAACAAACAGCAAATGATTCCAACAACTTTGTAGTCACAAGCTTGATGTAGTCATGGCATGCTATGAATATGGGACCAAATACTTAACTTTTGACTACTTTAATACACATATACAGTGTAAGTGAATTTGTCACAATACTTTTGGTCCCCTAAAATGTGGGGACTATGTAAAAAAAAAAGTGATATAATTTCTAAACGGTTCACCCGATATGGATGAAATACCCTCAAATTAAAGCTGACAGTCTGCACGTTAACCTCATAGTCATTGTATAATTTCAAAGTGCTGGAGTACAGAGCCAAAACAACAACAAAATTGTCAATGTCCCAATACTTTTGGAGCTCACTTCAAACGTAAGAAGTAACGGTAGGCTCCTTAAGAGAACATATTGGGCTAGTGCTACATGTGTTCATTGTTCTGTGAAGATGCCCTCCAGTGTTGTCCGCCACTACTCTCCTGCAGCCACATCTGGAACTCCTAAACAGACAGACAGATAGACAGAGAGACCTGCTCTCGACCCAACAAAAAACGTGTAACAAAATGTTCTATTGTAAATGTAAATGTAAATGTATTGTACATATGATGTCACACTATATAGTCTGATGACATGCTTTCAGATAATCCCCTTGTTTTTGAATAGCCACATACCATTAGTGATCCCCTAGAGTAACTTTAGTGCATCAAGCTTGCTAGCTATCAGTGGTAGAAAATAAATAACCATGCTAGTTATCCAACTAATTGTTTCAATGCACCTTCCAAATGTTTTTTTTTACCAATACCATGGTACTGGTGCAAATACCATGGTATTTTCCTGCCATGGTAGTGACCAAAAAAACATGATAGTACCATGGTATTTTTTTCATTGTACTACCATGGCAGGAAAATATCATGGTATTTGCACCAGTGCCATGGTATTTTCCTGCCATGGTAGTGACAAAACATTTTTTTCGTTGTACTAGCTACCATGGTACAAAAATTAACTATGGGAGTACAATGAAAAATAAAGTAGTGTTGTGCACCCTCTTAAACTTTGGGACCTGGATAGTGTATGGTGAGAAGAATGAATGGATTCTGAAACCTTGAAGATTTAAAATAATTAGTTTATCTGGTGCTTCTTTCTTCAATACAGTTTTCAGTTGACTCTCTCTCATTCAACTGACTAGGCTACTCTTATGCATTTCTAAATAGCCAACATACTGTACTAAAAAACGATTTGTAAAATAGTATTAATTATCATCTTATCTTATAAATACATTTTCATCAATTCTCAACATATCCATAACAACAGCAAGTTACAATGTTTCCCTTTGTTTACACTCTGTGTGTGAACATTCATTGTCGCCATGACTATGACAGGCTATCTTGACTGGCGCTAACTTTAGCTGACGTTATCTTCTATGCTAATGGTATTTTTTAAAATTCATTAAACTATCAAAACATTATAAAAAATAACAATGATATAATGGCACTCCACTTAACTTGGTGTTTCATTTCCTATGCTTATAACTCGCTCACTGTGATGATAACATTTAAAATAATCTGTTTATCTGGTGCTTCTCTCTTCAGTTTTCAGTTGGCTTTCTCATTCAACTGACTCACTGACTCACTGACTAGGCAGGCCGAAACAAGCTACAGTTGTCAGGGCTAAAGTTGTAATTTGGAGATGTGCAAGTTTGTAGATATATGTCTATGTTTGGTTTTGTTAGTCCTGTTAATAAGAAAGTGAGATAAGTAAATAGTAAGGATATGATGCAAGATACTTGATATCACAAATCATAAATCCAGGAAATTATAATCAGATTTCATTCATGAAATCATAAGCATATTTCATTCACAAAATATATCATATTACATAAAAAAAAATTATAAGAATATTGAGATATATTGTCTCTAATTTAATCATCTCTATTTTATCGTCCCGTCTCAGAAATTAGTGAATGATTTATTTTGGTCGCTTTACCCCCTAGTATTTTTAAGCATCAAGTATTTGTCAACTCTTCTTCAAAAAAGCCACCGTCCACATAAGACATTGTAAGAGCTGTAACTTTGATGTTACACAGCAGACTTTTTGTTTAACTGACGGATTGAGTTTGTTATTGTATCAGTGACTCTTGGAGACTTGGCATTGGAAAATCACATCTGGCTAACAAAACATTGTTTATCAGACATATGGCATGGGGTGGAGAGGATCCCAGTTTGGCAGTAGAAACAACCTCCAATCATCTCACTGCCTGAGGTTAAAAATAGGTCCCCATTGCACTTCATCCTAAACATTTAGTGTTCAGCTTGTGTTCTGTTCTCACTGTTCGAGCACTGAAGGTCTTGAAACCGTAAGGGACACGAGTAGAGCGTCTGCTACATTCACGAGAATGTTTATGGGTTTGTTATTTGATTTAGAGTTGAAATATTTCATCTCATTGTACGTGTCCTTTCACCTTACACATAGTTTTAAATGTAAAAAAAACAACGTAAGGTGACAAACACCAACCGCCAACTGCAGAGGAATTTTAATTCATTACATTATGTAGGCATATGTAAACAAATGACATGTATTTACACTAGTGTAACAATTTCAATCATGGCACCAGTTATTGAAGGTATGTCATGTTCTCTCTTTTCATGAGCTCATCTGGCTAGGCACACAGAGCCAGTGCCACTTTTAAACAGTGTAAAGACTTCTTATTTGTCAAATGAAATGGATCCTCGCGCAATAAGGGGTGGAGGGGGCTGGCACAGTCATATAAATATACTAATATACTCAGACCACGGCAATTTGACTGGTACACTCAATTCCTAATTCTATGGGCACAGTCCCATCAGGGACGGATTACCTAACGGGCACACAGGGCACAGGGTTGGGGGCCCCCTGGAAGTCGGGCCCCCCCTAGATAGCATATGAACACGTTATTAGCCATGGCAAAATGTCTGGAATTGCAGGAGATTATCTTTAAAACTGCAGAATTTCCTCAGCCTCATGGCAAAATGGGTAGAATGACATTAGCTATAAAACTGCACATTTTTCTCTGCACCATAGCAAGTGTGTAGAATTGCAGGACGTTAGCCCCCCCCTTCAAAAAACATTTGCCCACTGGAAGTAGGTGCCCCGGGGCCCCAGATGTGGTAGTCCGGCCCTGAGTCCCATAGAGCTGTAGAGAACTGTAGAGATCCTGAGAAAGCTTGACCTTGTAACACCTCCAAACTAATGTTCCAGAAAAACAATGGTCGCAGTTGTTTCAACCTGCTCACATTTAGACACATGGCAGAGATGTTAAAAACAACAACATTACAGCAGATACATTGTTAAACATTCCATGACCAACGACTAGTTATCTTGTCTCTGGTGTTTATCCATGTCTTTGTGGAACACAAATCATCAACCCTGTCTATTGTTTAACGTTGGCTTAACATTTGGTTACAAAGATGTAAATGTCATGGTGGGTGTATCGGCCTCGTATGTAAACAGTACATTTACTATAGACAGTCGGTTCCAAAATGGTTAGCTATATGGAAGTTATAATGGTAGGAATGTTGTGTGAATTATCTGATGCATAATGGGTTATTACATGGCAGGTGATCAGCCACTGAACAGTCCAAACAGCTTGATGAAGTCGATAGATTCATGCACACTGTTCAGCATGTGCCAATATTATGGGAATCCAGGGATTTAAAAAAAGTTTTTTTAAACAGAGGTTAATCCCGCTCTTCCTTTAGTATGTTTCATGCTTTATTAGACAGACATAAAACAGATGGTGGGACACAGGCAGGTAGTCCCACCATCAAAAAAAAGGTAGGGTTGAAATGGGGATCAAACCCTGGTCTCCAGTGGGGCGGCATGTACATATGCTGTCCAGGAGTGTTACTTACTCGACCGTGGCTCTGTATGGGAAACCCCGTTTTCTTGAGCATCCCCTTCTCTCTCTAGATAACCATTGGGATCCACACAGGAGAGGTGGTAACTGGGGTCATAGGTCAAAGGATGCCCCGCTACTGCCTGTTTGGAAATACTGTCAACCTCACCAGCCGTACAGAAACCACAGGAGAGAAGGGAAAAATCAACATTTCAGAATATACTTACAGGTAAGGATAATAATGGCTTTATTTAGATGAATGAGACATTGCTGTGAAGTGCTGATCCATTCTTTGTAAGATCGTACATGGCATGGTATATTACTGTTGCTGATCCTGTCCTTCAACCTCTCCGTATGTGTGTGTGTCTTGGGGGTTGGGCAAAAAAAAAAAAAACGTCTTCTTCTTTTGAAGCAGCCTTTGGAAACAACAAATTGTTGAATTCTGTGAAAATGTGGGAAATACCTTTGATTTCAGGTGTTTGCAGTCGGCAGAGAATGCTGACCCCCAGTTTCATTTGGAGTACCGAGGACCCATCACCATGAAAGGCAAGAAGGAGCCCATGAATGTGTACTTTCTGTCTCGCAAAAGTACTGAAAGCGACGTTTGATCATAAAAGTTTTCCCCTTTCCCCAGTGGGCAAAATGCATAAAGGTGTAATTTTTGGGTTCTAATTTGTTTTTTGGGGGTTGAAGAGATGTCAGATAACCAAATTAGAACCAAGAGAAGATGTCATTTTCTGGTCGCTAAAAATACATTTTACAATCAGTATAAAACCGGGCCATAACCTATGCCTGACCAATTTTGCTCACTGGGTCACTTGTCAGTTTCAAGAAGCTGCTGTATCTGAAGACATAACCATTTTACGATCTAGAAATATACCTTGTTCTCTCCTTCACCAACAGTTATTTTTATTGTTGGTATGTATGTTTGTTTCAAGTGACAAATAAGGTCGATTATAGGTTTAATTTAGTATGATATGACACAGATGAAGAACCTATTTTTATGGATAAACTGTAGGTACGGGCATGTATTGTAATCCAATGTTCTGTATTTTTTTTCTCTATCCATTCCAGCATTTGAAGTAGTATTTTACCCTCAAGGTATTCTGTATTCTATGTATTTATTCACTAATGTTGTATCTGTGCACTGATTTTATTTATTATTTTAATTTGTGGTATAATATACATGTATAGGCCAAAATGTATAGGCCAAATCATAATCTCAACTGTGAATTCCATATTCTGTAGGACACACTGAACGTTTGGTATAATGTATTAAACACATGAAAGATTTCACTTAACCATCCAAATAAATTTTAACACCAATATGCAGTGTTGTGGAGTAGTGAACTACATGTAGTTCAACTAGTAATTTAAGTACATTTTGCAGTAGCTATGTGGTAGATGTACTCAATTTAAATCTAGGTCCTGTTTTCAGTAATTAATGACTTTCTTTGCCATGTAGTGCTGTAGCTAACTACTGGAACTAAACACTACTCTTTTTGCAAAAATAAAATAAAATATGGGTGAAGTAGGCAATCATTTCCTTTCTTTCTTTTTGTAGTCTATGACATTTCAGATTTACATATCATAATTTTCACGATTTGGATGTAGAGAACTACTTTTTCAAAGTGACTTTAGTTAAGTAAACTATATTTTTCTTAAGGGTAGCTTTAGTGTAGCTTAACTTCTTCCAGTGTGAAGTAATTGGTGGCTTGGTAAACTATTGGTAGCTTGGTAAACTATATTTTCAGAGTAGCTTCCCGAACACTGCCAATACATTGTTCTGGAAGTAACATTTATTTTGAACTGCACTCACCCAAAAAATCGTGTTAATGTGCAAGTGCCTCACAACGTGGCATGCTATTGCGCAGGAGAAGACTATTGTTTTTGCCTACATTAATTCACTGTTTGTTTCATTGATGATTTTTATTGAATAAAAAGAGGCTACCAGATCTGTGGTATTGTATATTTGTTAGTTTTTTATTCCTTATTTCCACGCTGGCATGTAATGGGGATTGTTGGTAGCCTGGTGGAACCAGCAGAGATCGGGCTGCTTCCACCAGGCTAGATAGTTGGGACAATAATAGGAGAAATGTATCAAATATTTGAATAGGGGTAGACTGCCAAGGAATTGCGTGAGGCAAGAGGTAATTCTACTGTACATACACTACTGTACCAACTGAGCAGAGGAATTAGAAAACAGTTCATGCATTTTGAACAAAGTCACTGTTCGCAACTGAAATAGTCAACCTTGCAGAGGCAGAGGAAGTCATCCTTGGTTAATGCGCCCTCAAGCGGCCAGTTGTAGAACTGTTGATACTTACTGACAGATCAGAGCCTTCACTCCATAGCTTTAATTTGTTGAAATAACAGAGTACACAAAAAAGGAAATACATTTTTACATCCTCAATGATTTTCTTTTCTTTCTATCCTAGTATTGAGGTACATATCATATAGATATCTACACACATCAATACAAATGAAAACTCAGGTACATAATCAATCAGACAACAAAATAAATTAAAGCTAGCCATATCCTATAAAATAAATCTAATCTAATTTTATTGGTTGTGTACACATATTCTGCAGATGTTATCGCAGGTGTGGTGAAATGCTTATGTCTCTAGCTCCAACAGTGCAGGAATACCTAACAATACACACAAAAAATAAGGTTGTGTATGCACCTACTGTGTATTTCATTTTCTCCAAAGTGAGACTTTGTAACATGCTATTAACCCATTGATTGTAAGATGGTGGGTTTGGCTTTTTCCAGTGTTCCAAGTTTCTGGCAATCAGACAGACATATGCCAAGGCATTTGTTTCTGCCTTTGCTATTCCTGGACTACCAGAGATTGTCCCAAAGATAGCTATCAGTGGGTCATGACTTATACAGTAAGTACCTGTGTTATATATGATAGTGCATAAAAAATAGCATCCCAATAGTCTGCTATATGTGCAAACCAAAACATATGCGCAGGAGTTGCAGTGGTATGCTGGCATCTTCGACATTAAGGGGTCAACTTGGGAGTAGAATTTAGCCAGTTTGGCATTAGTATAGTGACTTCTTTGTATCACTTTGAAGTGTGTAATAACATGCCTGGTACAGTGCATTCGGAAAGTATTCAGACCGCTTGACTTTTTCCACATTTTGTTACGTTACAGCCTTATTCTAAAATGGATTCAATTGTTTTGTTTTTCCCCTCAATAATCTACACACACAAAAAAACGGAAATATCACATTTATATAAGTATTCAGAACCTTTACTCAGAACTTTGTTGAAGTACATTTGGCTGTGATTACAGCCTCAAGTATTCTTGGGTATGACGCTACAAGCTTGGCACACCTGTATTTGGGGAGTTTCTCCCATTCTTCTCTGAAGATCCTCTCAAGATCTGTCAGGTTGGATGAGGAGAGTCGCTGCACAGCTATTTCCAGGTCTCTCCAGAGATGTTAGATTTGGTTCAAGTCCGGGCTCTGGCTGGGCCACTCAAGGACATTCAGATACTTGACCCGAAGCCACTCCTGCATTGTCTTGGCTGTGTGCTTAGGGTTGTTGTCCTGTTGGAAGGTAAACCTTCACTCCAGTCTGAGGTTCTGAGCGCTCTGGAGCAGATTTTCATCAAGGATCTCTCGGAAGGATAGAACAGCAGCCTCTGGTAAGTCAAGGGGTGGCAGTCTATGTATATTTGTAAACAACAGCTGGTGCACGATATCTCGTGGTTTTGCTCGCCTGAGGTAGAGTATCTCACGATAAGCTGTAGACCACACTATCTACCAAGAGAGTTTTCATCTATATTCTTTGTAGCTGTCTATTTACCACCACAAACCGATGCTGGCACTAACACCGCACTCAATGAACTGTATACGGCCATAAGCAAACAGGAAAACGCTCATCCAGAGGCGGCGCTCCTAGTGGACGGGGACTTTAATGCAGGGAAACTTAAATCCATTTTACCTCATTTCTACCAGCATGTTAAATGTGCAACCAGAGGGGAAAAAAACTCTAGACCACCTTTACTCCACACACAGAGACACAAACAAAGCTCTCCCTTGCCCTCCATTTGGCAAATCTGATAATAATTATATCCTCCTGATTCCTGCTTACAAGCAAAAACTAAAGCAGGAAGCACCAGTGACTCGGTCAATAAAAAAGTTGTCAGATGAAGCAGATGCTAAGCTACAGGACTGTTTTGCTAGCACAGACTGGAATATGTTCCGGGACTCTTCTGGTGGCATTGAGGAGTACACCACATCAGTCACTGGCTTCATCAATAAGTGCATTGATGACATCGTCCCCACAGTGAATGTACGTACATACCCCAACCAGAAGCCATGGATTACAGGCAACATCCTCACTGAGCTAAAGGGTAGAGCTGCCGCTTTCTCTAACCCGGAAGCTTATAAGAAATCCCGCTATGCCCTCTGATGAACCATCAAACAGGCAAAAAGTCAATACAGGACTAAGATCGAATCGTGCTACACAGGCTCTGACGCTCGTCGGATGTGGCAGGGCTTGCAAATTATTACAGACTACAAAGGGAAGCACAGCCGCGAGCTGTGCAGTGACACGAGCCTACCAGATGAGCTAAATTACATCTATGCTTGCTTCGAGGCAAATAACACTGAAACATGCATGAGAGTATCAGCTGTTCCGGACGACTGTGTGATCACACTCTCCGTAGCTGATGTGAGTAAGACCTTTAAACAGGTCAACATTCAAAAGGCCGCAGGGCCAAACGGATTACCAGGACGTGTACTCCGAGCATGCGCTGACCAACTGGCAAGTGTCTGTAATACCAACATGTTTCAAGCAGACCACCATAGTCCCTGTGCCCAAGAACACTAAGGTAACCTGCCTAAATGACTACCGACCCAGAGCACTCACGTCTGTAGCCATGAAGTGCTTTGTAAGGCTAGTCATGGCTCACATCAACACCATTATCCAACAAACCCTAGACCCACTCCAATTTGCATACCGCCCCAACAGATCCACAGATGATGCAATCTCTATTGCGCTCCACACTGCCCTTTCACACCTGGACAAAAGGAACACCTATTTGAGAATGCTATTCATTGACTACAGCTCAACGTTCAACACCATAGTGCCCTCAAAGCTCATCACTAAGCTAAGGATCCTGGGACTAAACACCTACCCCTGCAACTGGATCCTGGACTTCCTGACGGGCCGCCCCCAGGTGGTAAGGGTAGGTAACAACACATCCGCCACGCTGATCCTCAACACGGGGGCCCCTCAGGGGTGCGTGCTCAGTCCCCTCCTGTACTCCCTGTTCACGCATGACTGCATGGCCAGGCATGACTCCAACACCATCCTTAAGTTTGCCGATGACACAACAGTAGTAGGCCTGATCACCGACAACGACGAGACAGCCTATAGGGAGGAGGTCAGAGACCTGGCCATGTGGTGCCAGGACAACAACCTCTCCCTCAACGTGATCAAGACAAAGGAGATAATTGTAGACTACAGGAAAAAGAAGAGGACCGATCACGCCAAGTCTAGGTCCAAGAGGCTTCTTTTACACTGCTGCTACTCTCTGTTTATTATCAATGCATAGTCATTTTAATAACTCTACCAACATGTACATATTACCTCAATTACCTCGACTAACCGGTGCCCCGGCACATTGACTCGGTACCGGTACCCCCTGTGTATAGCCTTGCTATTGTTATTTTTACTGCTGCTCTTTAATTATTTGTTACTTTTATTTCGTATTATTTTATATTGTATTTTTTTGTGATTTTTTTGTGGTATTGTTTCTTAAAACTGCATTGTTGGTTAAGGGCTTGTAAGTAAGCATTTCACTGTATGGTCTACACCTGTTGTATTCGGCGCATGTGACAAATACAATTTGATTTGATTTGATTTGACTTTGCTCCGTTCATCTTTCCCTCAACCTCACTAGTCTCCCAGTCCCTGCTACTGAAAAACATCCCCACAGCATGATGCTGCCACCACCATGCTTCACCGTAGGGATGGTGCCAGGTTTCATCCAGACGTGATGCTTGGCATTCAGGCCAAAGAGTTCAATCTTGGTTTAATCAGACCAGAGAATCTTGTTTGTCATGGTCTGAGAGTCCTTTTGTCCAACTCCAAGCGGGCTGTCATGTTTCTTTTACTGAGGAGTGGCTTCCGTCTGGCCACTCTACCATAGAGGCCTGATTGGTGGAGTGCTGCAGAGATGGTTGTCCTTCTGGAAGGAACTCTGAAGGTCTGTCAGAGTGACCATCGGGTTCTTGGTCACCTCCCCCGATTGCTCAGTTTGGCTGGGCAGCCAGCTCTAGGAAGAGTTTAAGTGGTTTCAAACTTCTTCCATTTAAGAACGATGGAGGCCACTGTGTTCTTGGGGACCTTCAATGCTGCAGACATTTTTTGGTACCCTTCCCCAGATCTGTGCCTCGACACAATCCTGATCTCGGAGCTCTACGGACAATTCCTTCGACCTCATGGCTTGGTTTTTGCTCTGACATGCACTGTCAACTGTGGAACCTTATATAGACAGGTGTGTCCCTTTCCAAATCCTGTCCCATCAATTGAATTTACGACAGGTGGACTCCAATCAAGTTGTAGAAACATGGCATGGATGATCAGTGGAAACAGGATACACCTGAGCTCAATTTCGAGTCTCATAGCAAAGGGTCTGAATGCTTTTGTAAATACGTTTTTTAAAAAAAATGCTTTCGCTTTGTCATTATGGGGTATTGTGTGTAGATTGATGAGGAAAACATTTAATTTAATCAATTTTAGAATAAGGCTGAAACAGAACAAAATGTAGAGAAAGTCAAGGGGTCTGAATACTTTCCGAATGCACTGTACATATAGAAATAGAGGGGCCTTTCTGAAAGGGGTCACATATTTTAGCCCTGCTGATGTGTGACTCAGGTTGTGACCCTGAAGTTGAGTATCTGATGTTATCCATTAGCAAGTAAAGAGAGCCTGAGTGGTCTCTCAGTCTCAGTCATATTGCTTAGCCTTTAGCCTAGCAGGTTAACTTTCTCTTCTTTAGAGGATGCACATCAAGATGGCAGGCCCGAATTCCAAATAGGAATACTTTTATAGTGTAACTCAGGCTATGATTCATTCCGATCGTGCCTTGTCGACAATGAACCCTTTAAAGAAAATGTTCCCGCATTTGCAGAGACCACATTCACGGTCAATTCTGCATATGTTGGCACAATCGGAAAATACCTTTAAATTGCGCGTTGTCGAAAAAGCGCGATCGGATTGAATAGTGACCTTAGTATTTTCTCCATTCACCAAAAGAGTAAAATGTTTTTCACCAGATGTGCAGTTTTATCAGCTTTACAAACATTCATGTGAAGTGTGATTATGTTATGAATGTTGCAATTTTATTTTTAATGTGCTGTGATTCACAATTTTAAAAAGCACTCACACTTCTGAGTTATCTCGTTGTAGGTTATCATGGGAGTAATTTGTTCACTTAAAAGAAAATAGAAACCAGCACACTGTTCTTGCTAGTATGGCTTATTTTATTCAAGTTTAGCCTACGTGGCGTCCTCTTGACCTTTCTTCTGAGCTTTTTGATGTGCCGTGCTCAAATGCAATTGGATGCTTGATATCAAATCATTTGTAATGTCTCAAGTTTTGAGGGAGCGTGCAATTGGCATGCTGATTGCAGGAATGTCCACCAGAGCTGTTGCCAGAGAATTGAATGTTCATTTCTTTACCATAATGTCGTTTTAGGGAATTTGGCAGTATGTCCAACCAGCCTCACAACCGCAGACCACGTGTATGG
Organism: Coregonus clupeaformis; assembly: GCF_020615455.1. NCBI lineage: Eukaryota > Metazoa > Chordata > Actinopteri > Salmoniformes > Salmonidae > Coregonus > Coregonus clupeaformis. The sequence continues at coordinate 234,729 of NW_025533742.1, read as the reverse complement.
CGTCGTGTGGGCGAGCGGTTTGCTGATGTCAAATTGATAAGGACCACCCATACACAAAAATGTATGCACGCATGACTGTAAGTCGCTTTGGATAAAAGCGTCTGCTAAATGGCATATTATTATTATTATTATTATTATAAGATAATAAGATCCAGAGGCCCATTGTGAGGCCCATTTTTTAAAGGTATCTGTGACCAACAGATGCATTTCTGTATGCCCAGTCATGTGAAATCCATAGATTAGGGCCTAATGAATTTATTTAAATTGACTGATTTCTTCATATGAACTGTAACTGTAATCTTTGAAATTGCTGCATGTTGCGTTTATATTTTTGTTCAGTATATAATGATATACATATAACCAAACATATAATGATTTGACTCCTTTCTGAAAGTTAGTCCCACACATTTTCAATTTTCAATTGCTCATCTCTCACTTTAGACCCCTTTCAGCACAAATAACCAACAGACCCTAAAAGAGTGTGTGAGAGAGAGAGAGAGAGAGAGAGGCGAGAGAGAGAGAGAGAGAGAGAGAGAGAGAGAGAGAGAGAGAGAGAGAGAGTAGGAGACAGAAACAGAGAGAGAGAGAGAGAGAGAGAGAGAGAGAGAGAGAGAGAGAGAGAAAGTGGGGCAGGGAAGAGGCAAGATCTGCTTTTCAGATCTAAAAGAGAGCGAGAGAGTGAGAAAGTGGGGTTTGGAGACACACACACACACACATAATTGTAACTAATATCTGATGTTTGTTTTTCAGAGGTTGTGATCAGATGATTCCCAGGTGTTAAATTACTGAGCTCTGCTACTACTACTCTACTACTACTACTACTACTAATACTACTACTACTACTACTACTACTGCTGCTGCTGCTGCTGCTGCTACTACTACTACTACTACTACAACTACAACTACAACTACTACTACTACTACTACTACTACTATTACTACTTGTCTACTACTACTACTACTACTACTTCTAGTAGGAGTAGGAGCAGCAGCAGTACTGCTCTACTAAATAGATGGAAATCAGTGACTAATTTTTTATAACAAAGGAACTATCCTGTACATCCGAAGCACAGCCCTTGTAAACAGATCTGCAACCACAAATAACTATGTGATAGTAAAGGGCAAAGGATGTCGGAACAATACCCTTGCATATTGTATGATCATTGAAGGGACAACTCCCATTATATCCAATCACAGCTATTGGCACTACACAGTGGTGACTTGTGTAGCCTTGAGGAAATAGCAGTCCGCTCCACCGGTGCCCAGTCCAGCTCCGGTCAGCGGCTCCAGTCCAGACCATGATGTCAGCCCCTCTCCAGGTTCGGGGTCTCCCACACCAGGGTCCAGACTGGGCCTGGCGTATCGTGGGAGGAAGGAGAGGGGAAGCAACGCGCCGAGGTCTAGACCAGACCAGGGGCGAAACAGGGAGGCGAAGAGTGAGAGGTCGTCACGCCCTGAGCCGGATACGCCTCCGAGGCGGAATGCCCACCCAGCCCCTACCCTGTTATGTTTATGTTGTGCGGTCGGAGTCCGCACCTTTGGGGGGGGTACTGTCACGCCCTGACTCAGGGGACGCTTATCTGTTGAGTCAGGGTGTGTATATTCTATGTTGTGTAGTTCTATGTTTTCTATCTAGTATGGGTATTTCTATGTTGGCCGGTGTGGTTCCCAATCAGAGGCAGCTGTCGCTCGTTGTCTCTGATTGGGGACCATACTTAGGCAGCCTATTGGCACTATTGAGTTGTGGGATCTTGTTCCGTATAAGGTATGTTGTTTGTGTCTACCTTGGACTTCACGTTTCGTTTATTGTTTTGTTGAGTGTTTATTAAGTTTAAATAAACATGTATGCATATCACGCTGCGCCTTGGTCTGACCCGTCTATGAATGATCGTGACAGATGATCAGTGGAAACAGGATACACCTGAGCTCAATTTCGAGTCTCATAGCAAAGGGTCTGAATGCTTTTGTAAATAAGTTTTTTTTTAAATATGCTTTCGCTTTGTCATTATGGGGTATTGTGTGTAGATTTATGAGGAAAACATTTAATCAATTTTAGAATAAGGCTGAAACAGAACAAAATGTGGAGAAAGTCAAGGGGTCTGAATACTTTCCGAATGCACTGTACATATAGAAATAGAGGGGCCTTTCTGAAAGGGGTCACATATTTTAGCCCTGCTGATGTGTGACTCAGGTTGTGACCCTGAAGTTGAGTATCTGATGTTATCCATTAGCAAGTAAAGAGAGCCTGAGTGGTCTCTCAGTCTCAGTCATATTGCTTAGCCTTTAGTCTAGCAGGTTTACTTTCTCTTCTTTAGAGGATGCACATCAAGATGGCAGGCCCGAATTTCAAATAGGAATACTTTTATAATGTAACTCAGGCTATGATTCATTCCGATCGTGCCTTGTCGACAATGAACCCTTTAAAGAAAATGTTCCCGCATTTGCAGAGACCACATTCACGGTCAATTCTGCATATGTTGGCACAATCGGAAAATACCTTTAAATTGCGCGTTGTCGAAAAAGCGCGATCGGATTGAATAGTGACCTTAGTATTTTCTCCATTCACCAAAAGAGTAAAATGTTTTTCACCAGATGTGCAGTTTTATCAGCTTTACAAACATTCATGTGAAGTATGATTATGTTATGAATGTTGCAATTTAATTTTTAATGTGCTGTGATTCACAATTTTAAAAAGCACTCACACTTATCTCGTTGTAGGTTTTCATGGGAGTAATTCGTTCACTTAAAAGAAAATAGAAACCAGCACACTGTTCTTGCTAGTATGGCTTATTTTATTCAAGTTTAGCCTACGTGGCGTCCTCTTGACCTTTCTTCTGAGCTTTTTGATGTGCCGTGCTCAAATGCAATTGGATGCTTGATATCAAATCATTTGTAATTTTTTTTTTTTTTACAGATATCGATATGGCCTTTCCACATTGATGCCTATCACTACTACTGAGTATAATGCTGTTAATGATTAACCTCCCACATCTACGTTGTTGAGTAATGTTCCCTTGATTGATTACATCACTACAGCTAAAATAGAAAGGCATCTTCCAAAGTCAACATTGGAGCTACAGTAGCTTCTTTGAGGTGTATGTAAAGGTCATGTGAAGTTTGCTAATGGCAAACAGTGTCCAGAAGGATCTCTTAGGATGACAGTTGTGTCATGTCTGCACACTGCACAGTACACATTAATTCATTAATTAATTCATTTCGAGACTTCTGGAATGAATCATTGTGTACCATGGTGAATATGGTACAATTCTTTAGTGGGAAAAAACCTGACATACTGTAGGTAGCATAAAAAGTTGAAATGGTGCTAGATATGGAATAATTTTTCCATCTATTAACCTATATTTTCATTTTAAAGAAAGCTACACAAATTTGTAGAAATGAACAGTAGAAACACAGCACCCAAGTGGCACACAAAAACCAATCCATTCATTACAGCCAATGTTCTCCTACACGTCAGATTAGGGCTCCCGAGTGGCGCAGCGGTCTAAGGCACTGCATCTCAGTGCTTGAGGCGTCACTACAGACTCCCTGGTTCGATTCCAGGCTGTATCAAAACCGGCCGTGATTGGGAGTCCCATAGGGCGGCGCACAATTGGCCCAGCGTCGTCCGTGTTTGGCCGGTGTAGGCCGTCATTGTAAATAAGAATTTGTTCTTAACTGACTTGCCTAGTTTAATAAAGGTACAAAAAATAAATCTCAATGGCTCTTTTTGTGGCAGACTACCTAAACTGAGGGCACTTTAACGGAAAAGAGCATCTGCTATTCTCCTATGGGACAGTAAAGATGTCACAATAATTGATCTGTTAGGGCTTACACTATCCCTGTGCAATATTAACTGACAACTACAAAGGTCCTCATGTATCGGTCAAGTAGTGGGAAGACTAAGGTTAAAGTCTTAATAGAACCAAACTTTATCAGAGATGCAGATGATTCAGATAGGCAAGAGAGAGACAATGGTTAAGATCCAAGGCCACCGATGTGAACTAGTCCCTAACAGATAACTGTCCTTATCATGACATCTTTACTGTCCTATAGGAGAATAGCAGATGTGCTTCTTAAAGTGCCCTCAGTTTAGGTGGTCTGCCACAGAGAACCAGTGGGAAAAGAATCTGACGTCCATAGACAAAAGGAAAAATAGGCAGCGCTATCTACGCACGAGCAAAAGGCAAGAATGACGTCAAGTTCATGGTGAAAGTTTATGTTGATCTTTATTGTCCCTTATAAGACATGGGCCAGAGGGCCACATTTCACATATTGGTCCACTCTGGGATGGCATAGTCTAATGATGAGTTTCATTAAGGTCCATGTCTATGGGTTATGTTTTGGCTACACACGAGCAAAAGACAAGAACAATTTCAAGTTCATGAAGGTTACATTTATCTTTATTGTTCCATAGTCATTGGGCCAGAGGGGAACATTTCACACATTGGTCCACTCTGGGCGGCCAAAGTCTAAAAATATTTTTTATTGAGGTCAATGTCTGTGGGTTATATTTTAGTATGATAACCACTTTTCGGAGGTAGCTAAATTGTGGTTATCACTGCATTAATGTTATGACCCCAATGCGGTTATTTGTTTCAACAGGATTAAGGGTATGAAATGAAATGTTTTATTATAAGACAACAATCTTCTCAAAATAAGGTATTGATAAGTCATAATACAACACAAAATAAGGTATGAAACAATTGGAATGGTAATGAATTCTCCATGGGCCCCACAGGGTAAAGTTGATACATTAGGAATTTTGAGGTATATCGGGCCAGAATGGGCAGTATTGGGAAGTGCTCTATTGTGACATGGTACCTTGATAATAACTAACGCCAAATTTCACACACAACAAGGAGACCCATTGAGGAAGTATTTTAGTTATATAGAGTCATCATATATTTAGGTACATTTGATCTGCAGGCAGGGTGACAGCCCACTACATACAATACAAACCAAAGAGACAATATAAACAATACATAATGTAAAATAAATACATAATATATATATATATATACAGCACATTGTGCTTTTGAATAAATATACATGATTAGGAAGAAATAGTAAAATATTAAATTAAATAATTTGAGGCGATTGGAAACAGTTTATTTTAAGGTTTACTTGATTGAAAAAAAAAAACATTTATAAAGGGGTTTAAATGTAGTTTATGAACTGTTATTTATTAGTTTATGGATGAAATACTTACAGTGGCTTGCGAAAGTATTCACCCCCCTTGGCATTTTTCCTATTTTGTTGCCTTACAACCTGGAATTAAAATTGATTTTTGGGGGGTTTGTATCATTTGATTTACACAACATGCCTACCACTTTGAAGATACAATATATTTGTTATTGTGAAACAAACAAGAAATAAGACAAAAAAACTGAAAACATAAGCCTGCATAATTATTCACCCCCCCCAAAGTCAATACTTTGTAGAGCCACCTTTTGCAGAAATTACAGCTGCAAGTCTCTTGGGGTATGTCTCTATAAGCTTGACACATCTAGCCACTGGGATTTTTGCCCATTCCTCAAGGCAAAACTGCTCCAGCTCCTTCAAGTTGGATGGGTTCCGCTGGTGTACAGCAATCTTTAAGTCATACCACAGATTCTCAATTGGATTGAGGTCTGGGCTTTGACTAGGCCATTCCAAGACATTTAAATGTTTCCCCTTAGTGTTGCTTTAGCAGTATGATTAGGGTCATTGTCCTGCTGGAAGGTTAACCTCCGTCCAGGTCTCAAATCTCTGGAAGACTGAAACAGGTTTCCCTCAAGAATTTCCCTGTATTTAGCGCCATCCATCATTCCTTCAATTCTGACCAGTTTCCCAGTCCCTGCCGATGAAAAACATCCCCAAAGCATGATGCTGCCACCACCATGCTTCACTGTGGGGATGGTGTTCTCGGGGTGATGAGAGGTGTTGGGTTTGCGCCAGACATAGCATGTGGGAGACTCGCCAAAAATGTTAGTCTCATCTGACCAGAGTACCTTCTTCCATATGTTTAGGGAGTCTCCCACATGCCTTTTGGCGAACACCAAACGTGTTTGCTTATTTCTTTCTTTAAGCAATGGCTTTTTTCTGGCCACTCTTCCGTAAAGCCCAGCTCTGTGGAGTGTACGGCTTAAAGTGGTCCTATGGACAGATACTCCAATCTCCGCGGTGGAGCTTTGCAGCTCCTTCAGGGTTATCTTTGGTCTCTTTGTTGCCTCTCTGATTAATGCCCTCCTTGCCTGGTCCGTGAGTTTTGGTGGGCGGCCCTCTCTTGGCAGGTTTGTTGTGGTGCCATATTCTTTCAATTTTTTTATAATGGATTTAATGGTGCTCCGTGGGATGTTCAAAGTTTCTGATATTTTTTTAAATAATCCAACCCTGATCTGTACTTCTCCACAACTTTATCCCTGACTTGTTTGGAGAGCTCCTTGGTCTTCATGGTGCCGCTTGCTTGGTGGTGCCCCTTGCTTAGTGGTGTTGCAGACTCTGGGGCCTTTCAGTACAGGTGTATATATACTGAGATCATGTGACACTTAGATTGCACACAGGTGGACTTTATTTAACTAATTATGTGACTTCTGAAGGTAATTGGTTGCACCATATCTTATTTAGGGGCTTCATAGCAAAGGGGGTGAATACATATGCACGCACCACTTTATTATTTTTAGAATTCTTCGAAACAAGTTCTTCTTTTCATTTCACTTCACCAATTTGGTTTATTTTGTGTATGTCTATTACATGAAATCCAAATAATAATCCATTTAAATTACAGGTTGTAATGCAACAAAATAGGAAAAACGCCAAGGGGGGTGAATACTTTCGCAAGGCACTGTATGCATAAATTTTTTAAGTGTAACCAAAAGATGGCCCTGTACTCACAAAATCTGGTCACAATGCGGACACATTGGACACATTTTAATGCCAAGTGTAGGCATGGCAAATGTTGATCCTAGATTATAACTGCTACTCTGTGGTAACATGCTATATGTTTGTCAGGAGAAAACCATGTCTCTCTGTTGATTTGAGGGGATTTTAGTTGATCACACAACACAATGCTACAGATGTCTCAAGTTTTGAGGGAGCGTGCAATTGGCATGCTGACTGCAGGAATGTCCACCAGAGCTGTTGCCAGAGAATTGAATGTTCATATCTTTACCATAAGCCACCTCCAATGTCGTTTTAGGGAATTTGGCAGTATGTCCAACCAGCCTCACAACCGCAGACCACGTGTATGGCGTCGTGTGGGCGAGCGGTTTGCTGATGTCAAATTTGTGAACAGAGTGCCCCATGGTGGCGGTGGGGTTGTGGTATGGGCAGGCATAAGCTATGGACAATGAACACAATTGCATTTTATCGATTGCAATTTGAATGCACAGAAATACTGTGATAAGATCCAGAGGCCCATTGTGAGGCACATTTTTTAAAGGTATCTGTGAACAACACATGCATTTCAGTATGCCCAGTCATGTGAAATCCATAGATTAGGGCCTAATGAATGTATTTAAATTGACTGATTTCTTCATATGAACTGTAACTCAGTAAAATCTTTGAAATTGCTGCATGTTGCGTTTATATTTTTGTTCAGTATATAATGATATACATATAACCAAACATATAATGATTTGACTCCTTTCTGAAAGTTAGTCCCACACATTTTCAATTTTCAATTGCTCATCTCTCACTTTAGACCCCTTTCAGCACAAATAACCAACAGACCCTAAAAGAGTGTGTGTGAGAGAGACAGAGAGAGAGAGAGAGAGAGAGAGAGAGAGAGAGAGAGAGAGAGAGAGAGAGAGAGAGAGAGAAAAGCCATCACCTACAGAGAGATGAACTTGGAGAAGAGTCCCCTAAGTAAGCTTGTCCTGAGCCTCTGTTCACAAACACAAACAGACCCCACACAGCCCCAGGACAACAACAACAACAACAACAACAACACAATTAGACCCAACCAAATCATGAGAAAACAAAAAGAGAATTACTTGACACATTGGAAAGAACAAACAAAAAAACAGAGCAAACTAGAATGCTATTTGGCCCTAAACAGAGAGTACACAGTGGCAGAATACCTGACCACTGTGACTGACCCAAACTTAAGGAAAGCTTTGACTAGGTACAGACTCAGTGAGCATAGCCTTGCTATTGAGAAAGGCCGCCGTAGGCAGACCTGGCTCTCAAGAGAAGACAGGCTATGTGCACACTGCCCACAAAATGAGGTGGAAACTGAGCTGCACTTCCTAACCTCCTGCCAAATGTATGACCATATCAGAGACACATATTTCCCTCAGATTACAGCGATCCACAAAGAATTCGAAAACAAACCCAATTTTGATAAACTCCCTTATCTACTGGGTGAAAAACCACAGTGTGCCATCACAGCTGCAAGATTTGTGACCTGTTGCCACAAGAAAAGGGCAACCAGTGAAGAACAAACACCATTGTAAATACAACCCATATTTATGTTTATTTATTTTCCCATTTGTACTTTAACTATTTGCACATTGTTACAACACTGTATATATACATAATATTCTTTTGAAACTTCTGAGTGTAATGTTTACTGTTAATATTTATTGTTTATTTCACTTTTGTTTACTATCTACTTCACTTGCTTTGGCAATGTTAACACACGTTTCCCATGCCAATAAAGCCCTTAAATTGAAATTGAAATTGAATTGAGAGAGAGAGAGAGAGAGAGAGAGAGAGAGAGTTGGAGACAGAGAGAGAGAGAGAGAGAGAGAGAGAGAGAGAAAACAGAGAGAGAGAGAAGGGGGGCAGGGAAGAGGCAAGATCTGCTTTTCAGATCTAAAAGAGAGCGAGAGAGTGAGAAAGTGGGGTTTGGAGACACACACACACATAATTGTAACTAATATCTGATGTTTGTTTTTCAGAGGCTGTGATCAGATGATTCCCAGGTGTTAAATTACTGAGCTCCGCTACTACTACTCTACTACTACTACTACTACTACTACTAATACTACTACTACTACTACTACTACTACTGCTGCTGCTGTTGCTGCTGCTACTACTACTACAACTACTACAACTACTACTACTACTTGTCTACTACTACTACTACTACTTCTAGTAGGAGTAGGAGCAGCAGCAGTACTGCTCTACTAAATAGATGGAAAACAGTGACTAATTTTTTATAACAAAGGAACTATCCTGTACATCCGAAGTACAGCCCTTGTAAACAGATCTGCAACCACAAATAACTATGTGATAGTAAAGGGCAAAGGATGTCGGAACAATAGCCTTGCATATTGTATGATCATTGAAGGGACAACTCCCATTATATCCAATCACAGCTATTGGCACTACACAGTGGTGACTTGTGTAGCCTTGAGGAAATATGAGCTTTACACAGCCACATCAGCATATGAGATAGGGGAGAGTGATAAGAAAGTGACCTAACACGGGCCATGGTTTAAAAGGCCAGGTGGTAGGCTAAGGCAGGTCACTCTTTAGAGTAGAGCCAGTCCACCCTTCCAGCAACCATGACCTACAACGGCACTTGGAAAGTAGACCGCAGCGAGAACTATGAGAAATTCATGGAGCAGATGGGTAAGAGATCGATAGTTTTTGGAAAATTAGTTTTGGGGGAAAGACACTTTGGGCACAAATTGACTTTTGGTGGATGTTTGAAAGCAAAGACAAGTAGGCCTACAAAATGTATACATAAACAGGCATACAATGTGCATTTAATGCAAATAAAGTAACTTAACTTTTTGTACCACAGGCAATTCAGTGGTGTGTTTGTATAAAAGCTATTTTTTATGCATTAAATGCCTTTAGATTAGAGGACTATGTTTGTGTTCTGACATGTTATATGTACCTTGCACCTAAGGCACTGTAAAATGAATGCATAATATCTAGCCAGGTGCTGCACTGTAATGCATCCAGATTAAATATATTGTATAGTCGTTTGCGCATGGCTCAATGAGATATGGGGTTGGACACATGGATTGTGTGTCTGTTCACAGGTGTAAACATGGTCAAGAGGAAGCTGGCTGCTCACGATAACCTCAAGATCAACCTTGAACAAACTGGAGACAAGTTTGTCGTGAAGGAGGCCAGTACTTTCCGCACGCTGGATCTGGAATTTACCCTGGGAGTCACCTTTGAATACGCCCTTGCAGATGGGACAATGCTATCAGTAAGCAATGCATTTATACAGTATTATATAGTATTATATTCTTGCAGCCATACACACAATGGCTGTGGAAGAGCCTAGGCATAGTTGTTATGTTGATGCATAGTGTATTCCCAGGAGAATAAATTAGTAACAACATAATTGAATGGGTGCATACCACAATTCCAAAGATTTTATTCCTATCTGGTATTTCCAATAACAAAAGTGTATTGCATTATTTTTCTGTGCTCCGAAAGCTATTGAGAAGCGATTCAGTACTTGATAATGAGTTGCAAAGTACAGGGACATTTTTATTTCTCAATGAAACAGTACAGTCCCATGTCCACACTAGGATACCAGTTAGAACACGTTCAAAATACATTGCTTCATTATGTACAGTATGCTACTGTGCATATAGGAACATAGGCCTGATGAAGTATAAAACCTTTCAGCAACCAGATGAATACGATATAGAAATCTTTTGAGATGTGCAGCATGACTGCAACAAAGATTACTTGGAATGTTGCCACTTGATTCTTGGACCAGTATCATGATGAATTATTTGACCTTTCATCCCTCAGGGTTCATGGGGCATGGAAGGAGACATGATGAAAGGCACATTCACCAGAAAAGACAACGGAAAGGTGCTGACAACTACCAGAGCCATTGTTGGAGATGAACTTGTACAGGTTAGTTGCCCTCTCTGGAAAATGTTCTTTGTATGTGAAAAAAAGGGTATATGCACCCTGTTTTACACACCCTAAATGAAAACCTGCATAAAACATATTTACACTTCTGAAGAAGAAAACAGGCAGCAGACCTTGGCCAAATGCTTGAAAGTACCTAGCTTTATTTACCTTGGAGTTTGCAATGTTGGGACTATTCCATTGGTTCAATTGTCCAGGGCAAACCAAATCAAGTGCAGCATTTGACAGATTGAAGTATTTGTCATGTATATGGATTTGAACCAGGTCTAATTGTAGGATATTTTTGTTGTCATAATGACATATATATACTCTTCCTCCAACAGAACTACAGCTATGATGGAGTCGAAGCCAAGAGAATTTTCAAGAGGGGTTAGAGGAAACCGATCAACCAATCCAACCACTAAGACCAAGAAGAGCTACATTCGAATCCAGAATGATACCATTGTGACAATGAACATTTTACAACCTTTCCTAAGCCATTGGATCACTTCAGGTCTTTGTAACGCCAACATAATTATTAGCTGTACAAAATGCACTGTTTGGAATAGAAATGTATAAAGCAGGTTCGATTTGCACTTCAAGTTTTGATATTTTAAGAAGTAAACACATTTTTGAATGATTTATGGACTGATTTTTGACTTTCTCAATGTCCACATAATGTATGCAGATATTTCAGAATATTCAAGATTAGAGGAGTACAAGCACACTAGTGCAATACGCTATTGCCAATGCATCCTTTCACAGCATTATAAGGCTGCGTTGAGACAATGACTTATCAATGACCCAAATCCAGATAATTTAATCCCTACAATTGTGTCGCTGAGTTGTCATAATGCTTCAGCAAATGTACATTATCCTAGGGGCATTGGAAGACACAATGTAAGTAACCTAATTTATGTCCCTCTTACTGCCCTGAATGCCTCTGCTGATCCTTCAGCTATTGTATGCAGTAATCATATGCCTATGAACCAGAGTAATACTGTTAGCACTGAGATGGTGTGTCCTATTAGGAAGTCCACTGTGTGCAGCTCAGCCTGCACTAATAAAAATAACCCAAGCATGTCTACCTCTGCTAAGCTTCCCAGTAAAGCAAGAAAAACAAAAAATAGCCCACGTTAACATATGTAGCTTAAGAAACAAGGTTCATGAAATCAATAATTTGCTAGTAACAGATGACCTTCATATTCTGACAATCTCTGAAACTCCCTTAGATAATACCTTTGATGATACAGTGGTAGCAATACATGGTTATAAGATCTACAGAAAATACAGAAATGCCAAAGGTGGAGGTGTGGCTGTTTATATTCAGAACCACATTCCTGTAAAGCTTAGAGAGGATCTCATATTAAATACTGTTGAAGTAATATGGCTACAGGTTCATCTGCCTCTGTGACGAGGTGTGAATGAAGGAGTCAGGCGCAGGAGGTAACATACCGAAGTCCAGAGTTTAAACAATTTACATAAATCAAACGCCCCAAGCGTCAAACGAAACTATTACAAGGGAAAACATCCAACTTGGCATAAACACAGTGAATAGTAGCTCAACCGAGCTACATGCTCTCACAACAAACAATCACTCACAAAGACAAGGGGAAAAGAGGGAACACTTATACACATACTAATTAGGGGAATGAGCACCAGGTGTGTGTGATTGACAAGACATGTGGAGTGATGAGAATGGGATCGGCAGTAGCTAGTACTCCGGTGACGAAGCCTGCCCGAACCAGGAGGGGGGGCAGCCTCGGCGGAAGTCGTGACAGTAACCCCCCCCCCGACGCGCGGCTCCAGCAGTGGACGGCCAAGAGGACGCGGAGCAGGGCGAGCCGGATGGCAACGGTGGAAATCCCTCAACAGGGAGGGATCGAGGATGTCCCACCTTGGGAACCAGCACCGTTCCTCCAGACCGTACCCCTTCCACTCCACGAGATACTGAAGGCCCCCCACCCGACGCCTCGAATCCAGGATAATAATAAATAATAATATGCCATTTAGCAGACGCTTTTATCCAAAGCGACTTACAGTCGTGCGTGCATAAATGTTTGTGTATGGGTGGTCCCGGGGATCGAACCCACTACCTTGGCGTTACAAGCGCCGTGCTCTACCAGCTGAGCTACAGAGGACCACAGTACGGATGGAACGGACCGAGTACGCCGGAGCCCCCTCAATGTCCAGAGGAGGTGGAGGAACCTCCCGTACCTCAGACTCCTGGAGCGGACCAGCTACCACCGGCCTGAGGAGAGAAACATGAAATGAGGGGTTAATACGGTAATCAGGGGGGAGTAACAACCTGTATTTCACCTCGTTTATTCTCCTAAGGACTTTAAACAGCCCCACAAACCGTGGGCTCAGCTTCCGGCAGGGCAGGCGGAGGGGCCAGTCATCCACTGCAGGAGCCTCGGTCTGGCTCTGGTACCACGGTGCCAGGACCGGTTGGTAACGCAAAACACATTGGAAGGGTGTTAGGTTAGTGGAGGAGTGGCGGAGAGAGTTCTGAGCATATTCTGCCCATGGCAGGAACACCGACCACTCCCCCGGCCGGTCCTGACAGTAGGTCTGCAGGAACCTACCCACATCTTAATTCACCCTCTCCACCTGCCCATTACTCTTGGGGTAAAATCCAGAGGTCAGGCTGACCGAGACCCCCAGACGTTCCATGGACGCCTTCCAGACTCTAGACGTGAACTGGGGACCTCGGTCGGACACTATATCCTCTGGTACCCCGTAGTGACGGAAGACGTGAGTAAACAGAGCCTCCACAGTTTGTAGGGCCGTGGGGAGACCGGGCAGAGGAAGGAGGCGGCAGGACTTTGAAAAGCGGTCCACAACGACCAGGATAGTGGTGTTACCTTGGGAGGGGGGAAGATCAGTGAGAAAATCAAAACTCAGGTGAGACCATGGTCATTGTGGAACTGGTAAAGGTTGTAGCTTACCTGCTGGGAGGTGCCTAGATGCCTTACTCTGGGCGCACACTGAGCATGAGGAAACATACACCCTCACGTCCTTAGCCAAGGTAGGCCACCAGTACTTCTCGGTCAGGCAGCGCATTGTACGACCGATACCTGGATGACCAGAGGAGGGTGACGTGTGTGCCCAGAAAATCAGACGATCACGGATAAGCGCAGGCAGGTACTGCAGCCCAGCTGGACACTGCAGTGGGGATGGATCTGTGCGTAATGCCTGTGCTATATCCATGGGGGTATGGGGGTGTTGTCTCTGGGCCTCTCCTCTGTGTCATACAGCCGAGACAGTGCGTCTGCCTTCATGTTCTTCTTACCCGGAATGTATGAGAGTGTGAAATCAAACCGGGTGAAGAAGAGGGCCCACCTTGCCTGGTGAGGATTCAGCCTCCTCGCTGCCCAAATGTACTCCAGGTTACGGTGGTCTGTCTAGACGAGGAAAGGGTGTTTCGCCCCTTCGAGCCAATGTCTCCACACCGTCAAAGCTCGGACAACAGCCAGCAGCTCCCAATCACCAACGCCATAGTTCTGCTCCGCCGAGCTGAGCTTCTTAGAAAAGAAGGCACAGGGGCGGAGCTTGGGCGGCTTGCCTGAGTGTTGGGATGAGACAGCTCCTATCCCTCCCTCGGACGCATCCACCTCCACTACGAACGGTAGTGATGGATCGGGGTGAGCCAGTACCGGGGCTGAGGTGAACAGACCTCGCAATCTACTGAAGGCCAAATCAGCCTCAGCAGACCAGCGGAGCCGGGACGGCCCACTCTTCAACAAGGAGGTAATGGGAGCTGCGACCTTGCCAAAGCCCCGAATAAACCTCCGATAGTAGTTGGCAAAGCCAAGGAAGAGCTGCACCTCCTTTACCGTGGTTGGAGTCGGCCAATTATGCACGGCTGCAATGCGGTATCCCTCCATCTCCACACCTGTGGTGGTAATGCGATATCCGAGGAAGGAGATTGACTGCTGGAAAAACTCACACTTCTCTGCCTTGGCATAAAGATCATTTTCCAGCAGTCGGACCAGTACCTTGCGAACCAGGGACACATGCTCGGCGCGCGTAGCGGAATACACCAGGATGTCATCGATGTAGACCACCACACCGCGACCAAGCATGTCCCGAAACACCTCGTCTTCAAAGGACTGGAGCATTCATCAAACCGTATGGCATCACCAGGTATTCATAATGCCCTGAGGTTGTGCTGAATGCTGTTTTTCACTCATCCCCTTCCCGAATATGCACCAGGTTGTAGGCACTCCTGAGGTCTAATTTCGTGAAAAAGCGGGCCCCATGCATTGACTCAATTACTGAAGGAATGAGGGGAAGAGGATAACTAAATCGTACCGTCACATTATTCAGTGGTCGATAATCAATGCACGGGCGTAAACCGCCATCTTTCTTCTTCACAAAGAAGAAACTCGAGGAAGCGGGTGAAGTGGAGGGACGTATATACCCCTGACGCAGGGACTCGGTGACGTATGTTTCCATAGCCTCCGTTTCAGCCTGCGACAGGGGATACACATGACTCCTGGGAGGTACACCTCCCGATGAGGTGGTAATTTAGTCGCTTGCGTCTTGGAAAACGCGAGCGCCAGATCATGGTATTCGGGGGAATGCGCACGGTGGGGGTACCGTCTGGACTTTCCACCGTGGTCGCACCAACGGAAACACCTAGACACCTACCCAGACACTCACGCGACCACCCCTGTATGAACCCTCTGCGGCCATGAGAAATTGGGGTTGTGAAGGGCTAACCACGGGATACCCAAGACTACAGGGTAAGCAGGAGACTCAATAATCATAAAGGTGATCTGCTCAACATGCGTCTCCTGCGTAATCATGGTGACTGGTACCGTAACTTCCTTAACCAACCCGGACCCTAATGGTCGACTATCAAATGCTCTGATGGGGAGTGGAATGGTTAGGGGAACCAATGAAATGCCTTGACGGCGTGCAAATGCCCTGTCCATAAAATTCCCAGCTGCGCCTGAATCGACTAGCGCCTTACACTGGGAACCTACCAAGTGATCGGGAAAGGAGATAGATAAAGTACAGTGCGCCGCAAAGGGCTCTGAACACGTTTGGGTGTTCGTTACCTGGGGTGATGCGTGAGTACCCTGCCTACCGCCTCCAGACCCAAAAGAACGTTGACTGCGACTTGAGGTGAATTGTTCCTTCGTGCCACCAGAGTGGCACTGTCGCTGTCCTCCTGCGGTCTCTCGACCGGCGGCTCCCCCCAGCTCCATCTGCTCGGGGTCAGAGTCGTCCGGAGTGAGAACAGGCAGACCCCTACCAGGACGTCCTCTGGCTACTAGCAGATTGTCCACCAGTTAGGAGAACGATAGCATGGCATCCCGGCAGGCTAGCTCCCGTCAGACGTCCTCCCTTAGGTGGCACCGGAAATGGGCGATCAGGGCCCGCTGCCAGCATCCAGAACTCCAGCGCGTAGTCCTGAGCGGTCCTCGTCCCCTGCCTCAGATGAACCAGTCGTTCACCCGCCTCTCGACCCTCAGGCGGGTGATCAAAAATGGCACGAAAGAGGCGAGCAAACTCTCCGTAGTCCTCCAACGCGGTACCTCCCTCGTTCCACACCACGTTGGCCCACTCCAGGGCTCTCCCACAAAGGCAGGAAATGAGGACGGATACCTTCTCCTGCTCCCGGGGCTCCGGCCTGATGCTGGAGAAATACAACTCCAGTTGGAGTAGGAATCCCTTACATCGCGCTGCCGTCCCATCAAACGCCGGTGGCCGGGATATCTGGATCCCTCCAGGGGCTGGGGTGTAGGTGGCTGGATCCGGTTGACCAGCTGGTCTCGATAGATCGGATCCTCTCCAGGCGTTCTACCACCTGAAGAACCCGATCCATCGCTTCCCCCAAGCTGGCCAACATCGAGGAATGTTCCTGGACCCTTGCCACAACTCCAGGCATGCGGTCTTCTCCTGCTGACTCCATATCAGATCAGGTGAGTGATTCTGTGACGAGGTGTGAATGAAGGAGTCAGGCGCAGGAGGTAAAATACCGATGTCCAGAGTTTAATCCGTTTACATAAATCAAACGCCCCAAGCGTCAAACTATTACAAGGGAAAACATCCACCTTGGCATAAACACAGTGAATATTAGCTCAACCGAGCTACACGCTCTAACAACAAACAATCACTCACAAAGACAAGGGTAACAGAGGGAACACTTATACACATACTAATTAGGGGAATGAGCACCAGGTGTGTGTGATTGACAAGACATGACAAGTGGAGTGATGAGAATGGGATCGGCAGTAGCTAGTACTCCTCTGACGACGAACGTCGAAGCCTGCCCGAACCAGGAGGGGGGGCAGCCTCCGCAGAGTCGTGACAGCCTCACCTAAAGCCCATTCTGGTGGGAAGCTGCTATAGACCACCATGTGCTAACAGTCAGCATCTGTATGTGATATCAATAGAGAGGTACACTTTCTGGGTGATTTAAATATTGACTGGCTTTCATCAGGCTGCCCACTCAAGAGAAAGCTTCAAACTGTAACTAGTGCCTGCAAACTTGTTCAGGTTATCAATCAACCTACCAGGGTAGTTACACACAGTACAGGAATGAAATCCTCAACATGTATTGATCATATCTTTACTAATACTGCAGAAATTTGTTTGAAAGCAGTATCCAAATCCATCGGATGTAGTGATCACAATATAGTAGCCATATCTAGGAAAACCAACATTCCCAAGGCTGGGCCTAATATTGTATATAAGAGGTCATACAATAAGTTTTGTAGTGATTCCTATGTTGTTGATGTGAAGAATATTTGTTGGTCCGTGGCGTGTAATGACGAGCAACCAGACGCTGCACTTGACACATTTATGAAATTGCTTATGCCAGTTACTAATAAGCATGCACCCATTAAGAAAATGACTGTAAACACTGTTAAATCCCCATGGATTGATGAGGAATTGAAAAATTGAATGGTTGAGAGGAATGCGGCAAAAGAGATGGCAAATAGTTCTGGCTGTACAAAAGATTGGCAAACGTACTGCAAATTGAGAAATCATGTGACTAAATTGAATAAAAAGAAGAAGAAACTACACTATGAAACAAAGATTAATGACATAAAGAACTTTGGAGCACCTTAAATGAAATGTTGGGCAAAAAGGCAAACTCCGCTCCATCATTTATTGAATCAGATGGCTCATTCATCACAAAACCCACTGATATTGCCAACTACTTTAGTGATATTTTCATTGGCAAGATTAGCAAATTTAGGCATGACATGCCAGCAACAAACGCTGACACTACACATCCAAGTATATCTGACCAAATTATGAAACACAAGCATTGTAATTTTGAATTCCGTAAAGCAAGTGTGGAAGAGGTGAAACAATTATTGTTGTCTATCAACAATGACAAGCCACCGGGGTCTGACAACTTGGATGGAAAATTACTAAGGATAATAGCAGACAATATTGTCACTCCTATTTGCCATATCTTCAATTTAAGCCTACTAGAAAGTGTGTGCCCTCAGGCCTGGAGGGAAGCAAAAGTTATTCCCCTATCTAAGAATAGTAAAGCCACCTTTACTGGCTCAAATAGCCGACCAATCAACCTGTTACCAACCCTTAGTAAACTTTTGGAGAAAAAAAATTGTTTGACCAGATACAATATTATTTTACAGCTAACAAATTGACAACAGACTTTCAGCACGCTTATAGGGAAGGACATTCAACAAGCACAGCACTTACACAAATGACTGATGATTGGCTGAAAGAAATTGATGATAAAAATATTGTGGGGGCTGTTTGGTTAGACTTCAGTGCGGCTTTTGACATTATCAATCATAGTCTGTTGCTGGAAAAACGTATGTGTTGTGGCTTTACACCCCCTGCTATATTGTGGATAAAGAGTTACCTGACTAACAGAACACAGAGAGTGTTCTTTAATGGAAGCCTCTCCAACAAAATCCAGGTAGAATCAGGAATTCCCCAGGGCAGCTGTCTAGGCCCCTTACTTTTTTAAATCTTTACTAATGACAGGCTTGAGTAAAGCCAGTGTGTCTTAGTATCTTAAATATCCCGTTTCTTGTTTTTTTTGTCTATTTTGTATATATTTCTCAATTTTTTACTTTTCATTCTTTAACTAAATATACTTTCCTGCAACCCGCCTCACCCAACGTGGAAAGGATTCTATTATTTCTTTATAACTTTCATCAAGAACCTTAAGCTGAAACTAGTGTAGCTGCAACTGAATGGCTACTTGCTATTAGTCACCGTTAGCGTCTTCACCATTGTCCGTGGCCTACACTATCCACCAGCCAGCTCTAGCTCTAGCCTGGACAATTCGTCGGCCAGTCTGCACAGCGTGCTATCGACCCAGAGCTTATTGGACTTTCTGCCAGAATCACTGGACCCTAGCGCCGGATCATCGCAACCAGCTAGCTAGCTGCAACCTGTTGTTGGCTAATTACCATTGCCCTATAGCAAGCACCAGTTAGCCTTGAGCTAGCCTCAGGCCCATCTCCCGGCTATCTACCTCTCTGTCAACCGGACGGGACCTCCTAGTGTTGACACTGAGCCCCGCCGATCCAACACGACTGGTTTGCCGACGAAATCGTCTGATGTGGTTTCAACAGGCATCCCGTTGCGACGACCACGAAGATCCATCTGCCAGCCCCGGCCCGCAAGCACACGCAAACTACAACTGTGCTCCCTGCTAGCTGTGCTGAAGCACCAATTTGAACTGCTCTCGGACTCACATATTGCTGTTCACTGGACCTTATGATCACTCAGCTGCACAGCTGATGCCTGCTGGACTGTTCCTTTACACGGTACCCTGTCCTGTTTATTCTGTTTAGCCTCAGCCCAAACTTTATCGCTATTACCAGTTGTTGTCTTAGCTCTCTCTAATAACACCTGTGATTGCTTTATGCCTCTCTCCCATGTCAATTATGCCTTGCCTATTGCTGTTTGGGTTAGTTCTTATACAATTTCACTGTAGAACCCCTAGTCCCTCTCAAACTGCCTCAAATAGTTCCTTTGTTCCACCCCCCATACACGCCGAGACCGGCTCAATCGGTGCCTCCAGTGATGCTATCTCTTTCATTGTTACCCAACGCTTAGGGTTACCTCAACTGTACTCATATCCTTCCATTTCCTTTTCTGTACATAATGCCCTGAATCTTTTTTACAACGCCCGGAGAACTGCCCCCTTTATTCTATGTACCCAACGCACTAGAAGACCAGTTCTTAAAGCCTTTAGTCGTATCCTTATTCTAGTCCTCCTCTGTTCCTCTGGTGGTGTAGAGGCTAACCCAGGCCCTGCAGCCCCCAGTATCACTCCTACTCCCCAGGAGCTATCATTTGTTGACTTCTGTAACCGTAAAAGCCTTGGTTTTCTGCACGTAAATATCAGAAGCCTCCTTCCTAAGTTTGAGTTATTCACTGCGTTAGCACACTCCGCCAACCCTGATGTTCTAGCAGTGTCTGAATCCTGGCTTAGGAAGGCCACCAAAAATTCTGAAATTTCCATCCCCAACTATAACATTTTCCATCTAGATAGAACTGCCAAAGGGGGTGGAGTTGCAATCTACTGTAGAGATAGCCTGCAGAGCTCTATCATACTATCCAGGTCTGTGCCCAAACAGTTTGAGCTTCTACTTCTAAAAATCCACCTTTCCAGAAATAAATCTCTCACTGTTGCCGCTTGCTACAGACCCCCTCAGCCCCCCAGCTGTGCCCTGGACACCATATGTGAATTGATTGCCTCCCATCTATCCTCAGAGTTCGTACTGCTTGGTGACCTAAATAGGGATATGCTTAACACCCCGGCCATCCTACAATCTAAACTAGATGCCCTCAATCTCACACAAATTATCAACGAACCTACCAGGTACAACCCTAAATCCGTAAACATGGGTACCCTCATAGATATCATCCTGACTAACTTACCCTCTAAATACACCTCCGCTGTCTTCAACCAGGATCTCAGCGATCACTGCCTTATTGCCTGCGTCCGTAACGGGTCCGCGGTCAAACGACCACCCCTCATCACTATCAAACGCTCCCAAAAACACTTCAGCGAGCAGGCCTTCCTAATTGACCTGGCCCAGGTATCCTGGATGGATATAGATCTCATTCCGTCAGTAGAGGATGCCTGGTTGTTCTTTAAAAGTAATTTCCTCTCAATCTTAAATAAACATGCCCCATTCAAAAATACAGAACTAAGAACAGATATAGCCCCTGGTTCTCCTCAGACTTGACTGCCCTTGACCAGCACAAAAACATCCTGTGGCGTACTGCATTAGCATCAAATAGCCCCCGCGATATGCAACTTTTCAGGGAAGTTAGGAACCAATATACACAATCAGTTAGGAAAGCAAAGGCTAACTTTTTCAAACAGAAATTTGCATCCTGTAGCACTAACTCCAAAAAGTTTTGGGACACTGTAAAGTCCATGGAAAATAAGAGCACTTCCTCCCAGCTGCCCACTGCACTGAGGCTAGGAAACACTATCACCACCGATAAATCTACAATAATCGAGAATTTCAACAAGCATTTTGCTACGGCTAGCCATGCTTTCCACCTGGCTACCACTACCCCGGCCACCAGCTCTGCACCCTCCGCTGCAACTTGCCCATGCCCCCCCCGCTTATCCTTCACACAAATCCAGACAGCTGATGTTCTGAAAGAGCTGCAAAATCTGGACCCCTACAAATTATCTGGGCTAGACAATCTGGACCCTTTCTTTCTAAAACTAGCCGCCGAAATTGTCGCAACCACTATTACTAGCCTGTTCAACCTCTCTTTCGTAACGTCTGAGATCCCCAGAGATTGGAAAGCTGCCGCGGTCATCCCCCTCTTCAAAGGGGGTGACACTCTAGATCCAAACTGTTACAGACCCATATCCATCCTGCCCTGCCTTTCAAAAGTTTTTGAAAGCCAAGTTAACAAACAGATCACCCGACCATTTCGAATCCCACCGTACCTTCTCCGCTATGCAATCCGGTTTCCGAGCTGGTCATGGGTGCACTTCAGCCACGCTCAAGGTCCTAAACGATATTATAACCGCGATCGATAATAGACAGTACTGTGCAGCCGTTTTCATTGACCTGGCCAAGGCTTTCGACTCTGTCAACCACTGCATTCTTGTTGGCAGACTAAATAGCCTTGGTTTCTCAAATGACTGCCTCGCCTGGTTCACCAACTACTTCTCTGATAGAGTTCAATGTGTCAAATCGGAGGGCCTGTTGTCTGGACCTATGGCAGTCTCTATGGGGGTGCCAAAGGGTTCAATTCTTGGGCCGACTCTTTTCTCTGTGTATATCAATGACGTCGCTCTTGCTGCTGGTGACTCTCAGATCCACCTCTACGCAGACGACACCATTTTGTATACATCTGGCCCTTCATTGGACACTGTGTTAACAAACCTCCAAACGAACTTCAATGCCATACAACACTCCTTCAGTAGCCTCCAACTGCTCTTAAACACTAGTAAAACTAAATGCATGCTCTTCAACCGAACGCTGCTTGCACCCGCCCACCCGACTAGAATCACTACTATCGACGGGTCTGACCTAGAGTATGTGGACAACTACAAATATCTAGGTGTCTGGTTAGACTGTAAACTCTCCTTCCAGACTCACATTAAGAATCTCCAATCCAAAGTTAAATCTAGAATCGGTTTCCTATTTCGCAACAAAGCCTCCTTCACTCATGCTGCCAAACATGCCCTCGTAAAACTGACTATCCTACCGATCCTTGACTTCGGCGATGTCATTTACAAAATAGCCTCCAACACTCTACTCAGCAAATTGGATGTAGTCTATCACAGTGCCATCCGTTTTGTCTCCAAAGCCCCATATACTACCCACCACTGTGACCTGTACGCTCTTGTTGGCTGGTCCTCACTACATATTCGTCGCGAAACCCACTGGCTCCAGGCCATCTATAAATCACTGCTAGGCAAATCCCCACCTTATCTTAGCTCATTGGTCACCATAGCAACACCCACCCGTAGTATGCGCTCCAGCAGGTATATCTCACTGGTCATCCCCAAAGCCAACACCTCCTTTGGCCGCCATTCCTTCCAGTTCTCTGCTGCCAATGACTGGAACAAATTGCAAAAATCTCTGAAGCTGGAGACACTTATCTCCCTCACTAACTTTAAGCATCAGTTGTCAGAGCACCTTACCGATCACTGCACCTGTACACAGCCCATCTGAAATTAGCCCGCCCAACTACCTCATCCCTATATTGTTATTTATTTTGCTCATTTGTACCCCAGTATCTCTATTTGCACATCATCTCTTGCACATCTATCATTCCAGTGTTAATACTAATTGTAATTATTTTGCACTATAGCCTATTTATTGCCTTACCTCCATAACTTGCTACATTTGCACACACTGTATATATATTTATTTCTGTTGTATTTTTGACTTTGTTTTGTTTTACCCCATATGTAACTCTGTGTTGTTGTTTTTATCGCACTGCTTTGCTTTATCTTGGCCAGGTCGCAGTTGTAAATGAGAACTTGTTCTCAACTGGTTTACCTGGTTAAATAAAGGTGAAATAAAAAATAAAATAAAAATGTGGATGACTCAACACTATACACATCAGCTACCACAGCGACTGAAATGACAGCAACAGTTAACAAAGAGCTGCAGTTAGTTTCAGAATGGGTGGCAAGGAATAAGTTAGTCCTAAATATTTCAAAAAGTAAAAGTATGTATTTGGGACAAATCATTCACTAAACCTCAACTAAAGCTTGTACTGAATAATGTGGAAATTGAGCCCGTTGAGGAGACTAAACTGCTTGGAGTAACCCTGGATTGTAAACTGTCATGGTCAAAACATATTGATACAACAGTAGCTAGGATGGGGAGAAATCTGTCTATAATAAAGCGCTGCTCTGCATTCTTAACAGCACTATCAACAAGGCAGGTCCTACAGGCCCTAGTTTTGTCGCACATGGACTACTGTTCAGTCGTGTGGTCAAGTGCCACAAAGAGGGACTTGCAATTGGCTCAGAACAGGGCAGCACGGCTGGCCCTTGGATGTACACAGAGAGCTAACATTAATACTATGCATGTCAATCTCTCCTGGCTCAAAGTGGAGGAGAGATTGACTCATCACTACTTGTATTTGTGAGAGGTATTGGCATGTTGAATGCACCGAGCTGTCTGTTTGAACTACTGGCACACAGCTCGGACACCCATGCATACCCCACAAGACATGCAGCCAGAGGTCTCTTCATAGTCCCCAAGTCCAGAACAGACTATTGGAGGCGCACAGTACTACATAGAGCCATGACTACATGGAACTCTATTCCACATCAAGTAACTCATGCCAGCAGTAAAATTAGATTTAAAAAACAGATAAAAATACACCTTATGGAACAGCAGGGACTGTGAAGCAACACAAACATAGACACATGCATACAAACACACAATAATATACTCACTATTCACACATGTACACATGGATTTTGTGTTATAGATATGTGGTAGTAGAGTACAGTAGAGGCCTGAGGGCACACACTTAATATATTGTGAAATATGTTATGATTGTATTGTAGCTGCCTTAATTTTGCTGGACCCCAGGAAGAGTAGCTTCTGCCCTGGCAGCAGCTAATGGGGATCCATAATAAATACAAATACAAATACAGTTGACTGTGACTCACTGTTCCCAATCATCAATGGAAATCAAGTGACTGCAAAAACCAGAGGCATACAAAACACGTTTAGTGATTGCATAATTTTAAGTTTATTAAACAATGAATAAAAATAAATGCATAGGCATCTCCAAAAATATAAAGTGTACACAGTCAGCTATACTGTACATGTTTCTTTTTAAATGGAACCTGTTAAACTTTCTCATGGAAAAAATGCAAAGGCACTCCAGATACAACAGCAGAGCAATATATACAAAGTCTATACTCCCAAAAATAGCCAGTGAGAAAAACAATTAAAACCTTTTCGCTGATGCAAGACTTACATAAATTAATAATATACTGTATATTACATTAATTATTTAATGTAAAGCATTGAAATAACCAACTTTACAACAAGCAAATGAAAACACTACCAGTGAGAACTGGGAACACATTTTCATGTTGAGCTAAAAAAGATAAAAGAGGATTCATATATCAACAGCCCAGGAACATTAGTGAACAAATACTATGACATCCATTTTTGTTAGAAGGTCCCAGTTTGTTGAATCTTACCCCAAATTATTTGAAAGCCAAAATGTCAAAACTTATTTTACCATAACATAAAATGCATTTTACCAGAAATAATGGCTAAAGCATGCATTTAAATACATTCCAAAAATCAAATGACAGAACCCAATTGGACTATGAGTAAAATAAATGGCCTAATACACAAAAGTAACATTTTGTTTCGCTAACTGAAAAATGACAGCCAAGATGTTAAGTATTTAATAGCTTTTTTCTCTTAAAGATTTTTGCTCATAGATGCAGCATTATATTTTATGCCGATGAGTCAACATGTAGGAAATTTGAAAAATTCTAATATCGGGGATATTGACTTGCATTCAATTTGTGTCACAAATGCTAAAAAGTTTGCCAGGTAAACAAAACCAAAGCATGGATTGCTGTCTCACCTTGTCCATAGACTGCATACAGGGTAAGGAAACCAACATGTCATTTTGTAATTTGGGTGAACTATCCCTTTAAAGTACTTTTCTGAAAGTACCAGTGTCCTCTGGGACATGGGGCAAGATTGCCGTATCTGTTCTTTGCACACATTGAAAATGGATAGAGGAGCATTGCAGTTTAAAAAATCTTTATTGCAACATAAATCATGAGCTGCAGTGTTCAGAAATCCCCATGGATAAAGTACCATCCCACCTATATAGAATATTACGGCTAGTTATCTCAAGCAAACTGTTACTCTGTGGGAAGAAAATTTCACCCGTAAAGTGTTAACCTATGAAGTGTTAAAGGTTCAATGGAGCCGTTTTTATCTCAATATCAAATCATTTCTGGGTAACAATTAAGTACCTTACTGTGATTGTTTTCAATTAAAATATATATATATTTTTGCTGTTAATGGCAGAGAGGTTTGGAACTCTCTTTCGTATTGGTCTATTAACTAATTTACTGCATGGTGATGTCACACTGGAAGGCCAAAACTCCCTCCCACCAAAACAGGCTGAAATTTCAGGCAGTCTTTTCAAACAGCTCTTACACTAAAATGGTATTATCATCATTATCACAATTTCACAGTATTATTCCAACCTCATAGTGTGGAAATATATATAGAACACAGGAAAATCAAGATTTTGACTGCACTGGGCCTTTAAAGTTTAATACATTAGCATTACACTAAATGTTCTGAATAGTTTTATGGATCACCAAAACTGAAGCCATCTCCCATTGAGTTATTTACCTAATACCTTTCTCCTTTCACAATGTGAAAATGATATACGTAAAAAAAACATGAAAATAAGTAGAAGTTTTGGTTCCTGGTTTTCGACAGGAAATAACCCCTGACTTATCTAATGAGAACTATATAAAAATGAATTCTAATGTGAATTATATTTGTTTGGCTTCATTCAAAAACATCTAGAGGACAACTTGTTATCAGCTTTACCAAAATGTAAATCAATTGTACCTTAAATTGCGGTACTATGGGTGTCATTGACAAAAACATATTGACACAATCATGCTCAAATAGTGTCCCACACCTTGGCCGGGATTCAATCCAATCGCGGGTTATAGGCATTGACGAAAACATATTGCCACAATCATGCTCACATAGTTTCCCACACCTTAGAACACTATGCTTTTTTCAGACTTACGCTATTTTCCGATTGAGACAACATTAGCAGCATGTACCGTGAATAGGATCTCCATGAACGTGGGAACATTGACTTTAAAAGCTGCAATATCTATAACCTGTGATCATATTGAATCCCTGCCCTTATCTTCTCACTAAATAAATAAAATAAATAATGACAACTTAAAGGATATTTTCACTGTTTTCAGACTTTCCTCCATTTTTTCCACTTACTCTGAAAGTAGTCTATGGGGCCAGAGAAACTGTCATCCACAGCTTGGATATGTTTAAATAGCCACTACTAACCATGGGCGTGATAGGTGCAAGCTCACCATGTTCAACATTGCATGACAAAATCAACTCAAATACCTTCAAATCAGTGGTGCGAAGGTGAACGAAAAGGCATTGGAGTGACAAACCACCCTTGCTGTCTCTGCCTGGCCGGCTCCCCTCTCTCCACTGGGATTCTCTGTCTCTGACCCTATTACTGGGGCTGAGTCACTGGCTTGCTAGTGCTCTCCCATGCTGTCCCTAGGAGGGGTGCATCACGTCGTGCCAGGCTTTTTTCGCTATACTCAACGTGATCTTCCTGTCCGGTTTTGCAACCCCTTGGTCTCGTGCGGTGGGGGAGGTCTTCGTGGGCTATACTCCGCCTTGTCTCAGGGTAGTAAGTTGGTGGTCTGTTGATATCCCTCTGGTGGTGTGGGGGCTGTGCTTTGGCAAAGTGGGTGGGGTTATATCCTGCCTGGTTGGCCCTGTCCGCGGGTATCATCGGACTGGGCCACAGTGTCCCCGACCCCCCGTCTCAGTCTCCAGTCTCTATGCTGCAAATGTGCCGGTGGGCTAGGGTCAGTCTGTCCTATCTGGTGTAATTCTCCTGTCTAATCTGGTGTCCTGTGTGATCTTAAGTATGCTCCCTCTAATTCTCCCATCTCTCATCTCTCTCTCGCTCTCTCCTGCTGTTTCGATCCTCTCCCTCTCCCCCTCTCTCTTTTTACTGCACCTGCTGTCTCGACCTCTGAATGCTCAGCAATGAAAAGCCAACTACATTTACTCCTGAGGTGCTGACCTGTTGCATCCTCTATAACCACTGTGATTATTATTATTTGACCCTGCTGGTCCTCTATGAACGTTTGAACATCTTGAAGAACGATCTGGCCTTAATGGCCATGTACTCTTATAATCTCCACCCGGCCCAGCCAGAAGACGACAGCCACCCCTCATATTCCTCTCTATGTTTCTTCCTTGGTTCCTGCTTTTCTAGGGAGTATTTCCTAGCCACCGTGCTTCTACATCTGCATTGCTTGCTCTTTGGGTTTTAGGCTGGGTTTCTGTATACACACTTTGTGACATCTGCTGATGTAAACAGGGCTTTAGAAAAAATATTTGATTGATTGATTGAAGCTCCATAGAGGTGATTTTGCTTCAAATTCTGAACATAGTGAGCTTTCCCCTATCATTCCCATAACTTTTTGGTTAGCAGTGGCTAAAGTTGGTCAAGTTAGCAGTGGCTGAAATAAATCTGATGTCTCTCCTGGCCTATAAAGTCCTTGCATGGTACTGTACGTGGAAAAATGTAGGTAGGTCAAAAAAGTGAAGATATAATTTAAGTAGACCCAATAACATAAACCAATTGGAATTTGGATGTCGGTTGGATACAAATGCCATGCGCATGCTCGTACTGTACACAGCACTATTGTTACCTCTTTATAAGTCCTCATGCAGGTTGGCTAACATTATTACAGTTGTCTATTCAGCAGGATAACAAGTATACAAACACAATGTTAGTGTTTGTATACTGAGATTGCTGAATTTGGCGCTTATATTCGGAAATAGAATTTGTGTTGGCCACACAACAAGGGATGCACATTACCTTAAACCAAAAGGTACACCTCTTGATCCCAGAGGTCAATGTCAATGTTACTGTATTATGCCTTGGACTGCCCTTTCCAATTTCCAACTCATCTATCAACATACAGAAACATTTTTCTCTCTGTCAGTGGACTATCAAACTGTATCTTACTTCAAAATACATATAAGCACTTCTGTAACCCACAGTGCATCAATGATTTGGCATTTGATACTGATTTCAACTAAAGTTCTGGGAGCAACACTTTTCCAGTCAGCAGACTCTTTGGCATCCAGTTCAATAGCTTATTTTTAATGTACATCAGACCTATAAGTAAGAAGAAGACAGTAGATTATTATGATATGGATCATATGTATACGCTATGAGTACATTTTCACCGTTTACCTTAAGAAAGGAAATGCCATTTAGCAGACGCTTTTATTCAAAGCATACATACATTGTTTATGTATGAGGGGTCCTGGGAATTGAAACCACTGTCCTGGTGTTGCAAGTGCCATGCTCTACCAACTGAGCTACAGAGGACCACATTACCAATGTGTGTTATAGAGCTTGTTGCCAAAAACCTCTCTTGTCCTTACACACTTCTTGTATTGCAGACCTGGGTAAAATATATTATGTCAAATATTTTCAAATATTGGAGTTTCATTTCATTTGGTTGAGTACAATGAAACCAATGCAATAGTACCAGAAGTGCACCACACAAACTATATTTATTTAATTAACATATATTTTGAAGTATTTAAAGTATTCGACCTATGTATTCGACCCAAGTCTGGTTTATTGGTTGTGCATTTCTCAGCTCTTATTTTTGCTTGTTTACGTTTACATTTTAGTCATTTATCAGACACTATTATGTAGAGCAGCTTAGTTAGTGCATTTATCTTAAAGGCCCAATGTAGCCGTTTATATATCAATATCAAATTGTTTCTGGGTAACAATTAAGTACCTTACTGTAATTGATTGCCATTAAAATGGGCAAAAATTGCTTTATGCAAAAAAACTTTTCTCAAACAAATATTTTGCTAGAACTGTCTGGGAGTGGTCTGAGTGGGGAGGGGAAAACTGAAAACTAGCTGTTATTGGCAGAGAGGTTTGGGACTTTCTTTGTTATTGGTAAATTAACCAATTTACCGCATGGTAAAACTCCCACCCATGCAAACCTGCTGATTATAAGGTAATGTGTAGATTGTATTTTCAACCAGAAACTATCAGAAACAGTGCGGGTAGGCTGTGCGGGTAGTCTACATTATGAGATTATTATGTATAAGAGCAAGTATATTTTTATTTGTCAAATGGCTGTCAAGCATCGATCATCATGTCACCAGAATAAGACCTTCAATATTTATTGTAACGGAGCATCAAGATCACTGTGTACTTTCACCACCCTGTGAAGTTCATCATAACTTATTATCTGTAGCATAATAAACTGCATGGTTTACCGAGTCATAGTGGGACCACACACCATATCATCGCATGACTCCAAGTTTAATTCGATACGATGGTTATTATATCAATATTTGTGCATAAAGGCGTTTCCACCGGCGTTTCCACCGGCATTTCTCACATGATACATTTTACAGACACAAAAAAATCCCACGGCGATCAAACAAATGATCTGTTGGCTTTTATAAAATTGGATCAAAACTTCCTGTTACCATCACAGTTATCGTGATTTAAAAAAATATGCGGTATGACTTTAGTCGCAAAGTTTAAGTTCTAGTATACAGATGAATATATATCTATTTTTTTACTGCATTAAATTAAAATAAGAAATGTCATGTGTCCTCATCATCACCAGGGAAATTACATTATTTTGTGTTTGCCTTTCTCTCACTGATTTTCACCCAGGTGAGTGCAGCATGCCATGCTGTGATGCTTGCACAAAAGAAACTACATCTGTATGCATTGAAGGATCTGGTAGCGGAGCCATCAAAAAGGTGCTGATAAGAGGAATACATGGCTATTCCTGAAAGGTCACAGCATATCACTTACCAGGTTATACTGTCACAAATAGCCACGCTCGTCCAGTCCTTTGGCTGTAACTGGGTTCCATTTAGCAGTGGGCTTATTGCTGTTATGGCCTGTTTTTGTGGAAAAAACAAAACAATGTAGAAAGGATTCAGACCCCTTGACTTTTTCCACATTTTGTTACGTTACAGCCTTATTCTAAAATGGATGAAATTATTTTCTTCCCTCATGAATCTACACATAATACCCCATAATTACAAAGCGAAAACAGGTTTTTAGACATTTTTACAAATGTATTATGAATAAAAAAACATAAATGCCGTATTAACATAAGTATTCAGACCCTTTGCTATGAGACTCTAAATTGAGCTCAGGTACATCCTGTTTCCATTGATCATCCTTGAGATGTTTCTACAACTTGATTGGAGTCCAACTGTGGTGAATTCAATTGATAGGACATGATTTGGAAAGGCACACACCTTTCTATATAAGGTCCCACAGTTGACAGTGCATGTCAGAGCAAAAACCAAGCCATGAGGTTAAAGAAATTGTCCGGAGAACACAGTGGCCTCCATCATTCTTAAATGGAAGAAGTTTGGAACCACCAAGACTCTTCCTAGAGCTGGCCACCCGTCCAAACTGAACAATCAGGGGAGAAGGGCCTTGGTCAGGGATGTGACCAAGAACCCGATGGTCACTCTGACAGAGCTCCAGAGTTCCTCTGTGGAGATGGGAGAACCTTCCAGAAGGACAACCATCTCTGCAGCACTCCACCAATCAGGCCTTTACGGTAGAGTGGCCAGATGGAAGCGCTCCTCAGTAAAAGGCACATGACAGCCCACTTGGAGTTTGCCAAAAGGCACCTAAAGACTCTCAGACCATGAGAAACAAGATTATCTGGTCTGATGAAACCAAGATTGAACACTTTGGCCTGAATGCCAAGCGTCACATCTGGAGGAAACCTGGCACCATCCCTACAATGAAGCATGGTGGTGGCAACATCATGCTGTGGGGATGTTTTTCAGCGGCAGGGACTGGGAGACTAGTCAGGATCGAGGGAAAGATGAATGGAGCAAAGTACATAGAGATCCTTGATGAAAACCTGCTCCAGAGCGCTCAGGTCCTCAGACTGGGGCGAAGGTTCACCTTCCAACAGGACAACAACCCTAAGCACACAGCCAAGACAACGCAGCATTGGCTTCGGGACAAGTCTCTGAATGTCCTTGAGTGGCCCAGCCAGAGCCCGGACTTGAACCCGATCTAACATCTCTGGATGGACCTGAAAATAGCTGTGCATCGACGCTACACATTCAACCTGACAGAGCTTGAGTGGATCTGCAGAGAAGAATGGGAGAAACTCCCCAAATACAGGTGTGCCAAGCTTGTAGCATCATACCCAATAAGACTTGAGGCTGTAATCGCTGCCAAAGGTGCTTCAACAAAGAGTAAAGGGTCTGAAAACGTATGTAAATGTGATATTTCTAAAAACCTGTTTTTGCTTTGTCATTATGGGGTATTGTGTGCAGATTGATGAAAAACAATTTAATCCATTTTAGAATAAGGCTGTAACGTAACAAAATGTGGAAAAAGTCAAGGGGTCTGAATACTTTCATGTGTGCAAAAACACACATGAAAAATAAATATATATTTTTACAGATGACGTCAAAGCTAATTCTGGGCAGATGCCAGCATTTAAAAGATGTTGATGCTTTATATTTATGCTTTATTAGGGTTGTAATTTTATTGTGGAGACCACTTGTACAGTATGAGGAGAACAAGTCATTTTGGAACAGTGTACATGAATGCCTGTAGGTGTTTTTACAAGCCGCTATGACTGTCCAAGCTTACCTGCATCAGGCCGGGTTTTGGGCGGGTGAAGCATGGAGTGTGAGTTTGCGGGGTGCAGGTGGTGGCTGGGGAGTTCTCGTGGCTCAGTCGGTGCTCGGGGCACAATAGCCGAGAGTAGGAGGGGTCGCTGGTGATGGTACTTTTGTCTGTACGTGTCCGTCATGCAATTGTCCACGCTGAAGTACGTGGTGAGGGAAACCCCTTTGGCTGCCGCCGACTCGGCTCCAGGTGGCCTGCAGATGGGGAGCCTCTCCTCGCTTTCGCCCGACGACGGGTTACTCCTCTCTGGGTCCGAGCCCGACTTGGAGCTGGCACCCGACGAGGGCCTCTGCAGAGGGCCATTGGATTCCGACCTCCGGTTGGGGCTGGGGGCATGTGAGGCCGGGGTGGGCCGGACGCTTGGCCGGGGGCTGGTCTGGGAGGGCTCTTGGAGTAGCCTGGGACGGAAGCAGTGGCGGCCAACATCCCCCTGGTGAGGGGAGGCTCGCTGGGCGGCTTTGGGGTGAGGCAGTGGCGGCGTGGCGGGCTGATGTTGAGATGAGGGCTCTCCCAGTTCAATATGGGGGGGTTGGTGGAAGGCCAGGTGGTGGGGGGGACAGGGGCAGGGCGACTCGGACAGAAGGGGCTCGCTGTTGCTGGAGCGGTAGGCACTGTCCTCTGGTTCCGAGAGATTCCCAGCCAGGTCGTCGGAGCTGTTCCACTCCGAGCTGCTGGTTTTACCCAAGCGCCGCAGGGCGGGGCTGTCACCATGGTGACCACCTCTGTTGTTGTTACTCATCTCTGGCGATTCCATTATGTGACTGCTCCTGTTGTCTGAGGAGCCAGCGTCCCTCTCTGGACCAACTCCTTTCTTAGAACTGCCGGGGCTGTATCTAAATTTTCGTCTGTTGAATAGAATACAATAGTATAGAACACAATATAATTTTTTAGTGCACAAAATATGGATGTACACATTGACAATTAACGACATTAAACATATCAAAAACAATAACAATATTCAAGTTGGTACATTACCTTGAACTTGGACTACATTTCAGGAGATGTGAAACTTGATGGTCGCAGTTCTTTCCCTGAGTTGTCAGTTGATGTTTGCCTAGAAGATAGATAGACAAAGCTGAAATGAACACACTCACTGCTTAAGACAAAAAAGAAAATGAAACCCCAAAATGACGCAATCACCAACATTTTATGGAGTTCTTTTTTTACATTATTTATAAAGTATGGATAGCTTTCCCCCACATTAAATCTTGATATTTTGTCCAAAAGGGAAAAGTTATAAAACTTGGGGGTGATTCCACTGAAACAAATTCAATCAACAGTTAATCAGGTCTAAAAGTCTATGACATTTTCATTTAAACCTCAATTTTCGAGAGACACAGAAACTGACACCTAATTGCAGAGAAGAGAGCAACACACAGGAGAGACATTAGAGAGAGAGAGAGAGAGCGAGAGAGAGAGAGCGAGAGAGAGAGAGAGAGAGAGAGAGAGAGAGAGAGAGAGAGAGAGAGAAATAGGGAATGGCCTATTTCTCTCACAGTGCCAGTGAGTTGGAAGAGTAAAAGCAGTTCTGTTTTTATGACGCATGGTGGCAGCACAGGGTTGATCTCCACCGCCATTGGACCTGCCGCCAGATCGACCAATTGGCAGACGGGCCAGCACAGCAGGAGGCAGCATGCATGCTAAATTCATCCACTTTAAAAATAGATGTGTTATTTTTTTCTTCTGCCACTGACCTAGAGGTCCATGCAAGGATAAAAGCTGTGGGAGTTGGTTTGGCTCTAGATTAACACAGGCTTGACTGTAGAAGGAAGCATTGCTATAAGCTAACGTATTCAGGTAAAGGGATAAAACATGGTCAACTATATGCTCTTGCATAAAACAATGAAAGAGTGCTTGCAGTCAACACTCAATCACATGAAAATTTAAAAAAGGGACCAGCACTCACTTGATTCAGTTGCAATAAAAGCTTTGAATAGCTTAGCTTTTATATATTTTACGGGGAACATATCCTACTAGAGCACACAGCGCTCTACACACAAGCTAACATATTTACAACAATGACTAAGGCAGAAACAGTCAAGTCCAGCTGCGGCATCTGAACAAACATTTGGGGATTACTGTCAGATTAATGAATGTGGAGGGGCTTAATGGGTGAACAGGTTAAATCAACAGGTGGGCATTCTAGAGACCAACAGTCAACCAGCGCACAATCCAAATTGACATTCTGTGTATGTTTATTCACCCATACTGTGTTTTCATATATTTTTTAATGTGACTAAAATGTCCTCTTTAGCCTCTGAACACACATAGGATAAAACGTGACTAAAATGCCATACTCTGGCCCCTCAAATACACATAGGATACAATGGCATAGAATATCATATTTTTCATTAAATACACATAGGATAAAATGTGAATAGAAGGTAATCTTTTCCTTCAAATTCACATAGGATTTGTGCATCCTGTCAAAAGATGTAGCGAGCACCGAATCTACAAATCTAGAATCTAGCTATCAGGACAGACTGCAACAAACTCCCTCTAGGTAAACAAATCAAGCTCCTGAGTGGTGCAGTGGTCCAGGCTCTGTCGCAGCCGGCCGCGACCGGGAGACTCATGGGCGGCGCACAATTGGCCCAGCGTTGTCCAGGGTAGGGGAGGGAATGCCCGGCAGGGATGTAGCTCAGTTGATAGAGCATGGCGTTTGCAACGCCAGGGTTGTGGGTTCGATTCCCACGGGGGGCCAGTATAAAAAATATGTATTCTCTAACTGTAAGTCGCTCTGGATAAGAGCGTCTGCTAAATGACTAAAATGTAAAATCAAGGGGGTCATGCTTAGGCAAAGTTTAATAAGATCAACCTCTCAACATGACAACAACAAATCAGGATGTTACTGTATTTTTATGTTTTGCCTACCATCATTCTCAGTGTGGAAAATAGTCAGAGACCTACAGTACTAAACAACACACATCCTACTGTACACTACACATGTCTGATAGATTTTGACGTGACACTTACAGTACTGTTATTTACAGTAGCAAAGGTCGGCCTTTTGTTAGCTCGGCTAAAAATCTATTTCCACGCTAGGTTAATTTAGCGTTTTCTTCTCGGAAATCGTCATGGTTTTTAAATAGCTAGTGCAGATTAGAACATAAGAGATTTGAAGGGCTTGGTTTTGCATGACTCACCAGGGCTGTGCAATCATGACAAAGGTCCTTTGCGTTTAGGGCCTATTGCCCCCATATTCGGTTGGCCATAATCCAGCACCATTAAATCAAGGGATCAAAAGGAACGGTGCCGTAATCTGCTTTTCCTTCTTTTTTTAAAGCCTATGTTTCCCTGAAACGTTGGTATGGGGGATGGGAAGATAATACTGGTATATCTCTTTTCAAAACACTGAGGATTTTGTCTTTGCTCAAATTTAAATGCAAAGTCATCTTATATTACAATCTGAACATTTTATCAAGGGTAGATAGAAGATACATTATGTATTGTATTGACTTAGAACTATTACTATGATTTTTCAGTTATAATGCTAGACCTTTGTAAGAATAACACCATTTTTCAAGTGTTCTGAGAGCTTTTGTGTTATGAATTCAACTCTATATCACATGACCCTCCCCGTGTACTGTAACATTTTTGCACACCCTCCCAACTCAGAAAATTTAAGTAGAAATAATTATTACCACCATGTGTCCAATAAGCAACACATAACTGCATACCGATTACCAACTTTGAGCGCTTATCATCACGGTTTGTGTCTTCAACACCACAACCAAGTAGAGTATGTCAGTCTCGACAAACAGAAAATACATTCCTCCCTACTCAGTATTGAAGGCTTGGTTTGACAATCTCCAAATGTCATGAAACTTTTTTGTGTTTTGTAACAGATGGCTCTTTCCATTAATCAAATGGCCATTGCGCAGTTTGGATGATGGAATGATATTAGAGTGGAGTGGATGAACGTGAGCAGGGAGCCGACGGGAGACTTTTGAAGTAGCCTAATCAGATTAAAACATTGTGAGTAGTTCTGTTTATGCCACACATAAAAGATAATTCATTTAAAAACTGAAATGACAAATATTTAGGCTATATTGAAGCGTTAGGTTCTAGGTCGAGGAATAGCTGCTCGGATCGGAAAGGAGGCAGAAAGCTTGTTATACTTTCCTGAATAACGGGCCTGCTGGGGGCATAGGCCTATGTGGACACACTATAGAGGACGACTTCTGAGAATCATGATAGGCAACAGACAGCGCATCAGTATCCGAAGTAAAAATACAGCCAGACTGTCCTGCTACTGTACCTTTCTATAATCTGTTTAGAGTAGACCCACAATTGATCCAAATGGAATGAAACATTCAAATAACAGGGTTTTTGCACCATTAATCAAATGACAATTTCACTGCAGTTTACAGCCTCGAGTAGAATTTTACTCAATTGTACACTTGAAAAACAATAATGCAATTATTAATATTCCCGCATTGTGTTGTAAACTAGACTAGGTAGGATCATTTTACTGTCCCTAAACAAGATCAATCCGGGATCTTTTTGAGCTGTGTGTGTTCATTGTTTTTTCATGCGCAATGACGCACCTGGCCTCTCCGCTAGCCAATCAGCTATTCCTCTATCTTGTGGATTTATATTGAAAATTGGTGAAGATTTAAATGATTTTATCTGTGGTGTGACTGATAGTTAACCTATTGCAGATCTGGACAAACGATTCACCTACCACGATTGTCACTATGGATAGAGGGCAGTATAGACATTTGACTGGCAGGCTACCCAGCTAGCACATAATGTTCTGTGAACCATATGTTTCTTAGAGCTTGGTGAGTACGTGGTTGTCCTATGGTTATTTTTCATACAACTTTCCCACAACATTCTGGGATTGGTGCAGGATAGCCAGCTAGCACATACAGGTGGAATCCTATGACGGTGCCACGTTGAAAGTCACTGAGCTCTTCATTAAGGCCCTTCTACTGCCAATGTTTGTCTATGGAGATTGCATGGCTGTTTGCTCAATTTTATACACCTGTCAGCAACGGGTGTTGCTGAAATAGCCGAATCCACTAATTTGAAGGGGTGTCCACATACTTTTCTATATACAGTGGCTTGCGAAAGAATTCACCCACCTTGGCATTTCTCCTATTTTGTTGCCTTACAACCTGGAATTAAAATTGATTTTTGGGGGGTTTGTATCATTTGATTTACACAACATGCCTACCACTTTGAAGCAGTATGCTTAGGGTCATTGTCCTGCTGGAAGGTGAACCTCCGTCCCAGTCTCAAATATCTGGAAGACTGAAACAGGTTTCCCTCAAGAATTTCCCTGTATTTAGCGCCATCCAACATTCCTTCAATTCTGACCAGTTTCCCAGTCCCTGTCGATGAAAAACATCCCCACTGCATGATGCTGCCACCACCATGCTTCATTGTGGGGATGGTATTCTCGGGGTGATGAGAGGTGTTGGGTTTGCGCCAGACATAGCATGTGGGAGACTCTGCAAAAATGTTAGTCTCATCTGACCAGAGTACCTTCTTCCATATGTTTGGGGAGTCTCCCACATGCCTTTTGGCGAACACCAAATGTGTTTGCTTATTTCTTTCTTTAAGCAATGGCTTTTTTTCTGGCCACTCTTCCGTAAAGCCCAGCTCTGTGGAGTGTACGGCTTAAAGTGGTCCTATGGACAGAAACTCTCCGCTGTGGAGCTTTGCAGCTCCTTCAGGGTTATCTTTGGTCTCTTTGTTGCCTCTCTGATTAATGCCCTCCTTGCCTGGTCCGTGAGTTTTGGTGGGCGGCCCTCTCTTGGCAGGTTTGTTGTGGTGCCATATTCTTTCCATTTTTTAATAATGGATTTAATGGTGCTCCGTGGGATGTTCAAAGTTTCTGATATTTTTATATAACCCAACCCTCATCTGTACTTCTCCACAACTTTATCCCTGACCTGTTTGGAGTGCTCCTTGGACTTCATGGTGCCGCTTGCTTGGTGGTGCCCCTTGATTAGTGCTGTTGCAGACTCTGGGGCCTTTCAGAACAGGCGTATATATAATGAGATCACGTGACACTTAGATTGCACATAGGTGGACTTTATTTAACTAATTATGTGACTTCTGAAGGTAATTGGTTGCACCAGATCTTATTTAGGGACTTCATAGCAAAGGGGGTGAATACATATGCACGCACCACCTTTCCGTTATTTATTTTTTAGAATTCTTTGAAACAAGTACTTTTTTTAAATTTCACTTCACCAATTTGGACTATTTTGTGTATGTATGTCCATTACATGAAATCCAAATAAAAATCCATTTCAATTACAGATTGTAATGCAACAAAATAGGAAAAACGCCAATGGGGGTGAATACTTTTGCAAGGCACTGCGTTATAGTAAGCGTGTGGAGAAGCGTAGTGTATAAGTGAAGTACCAAAACACCATGATAGGGGAGGCGCATGCAAACAGATGAGGAAATTGACTATATGGAAGACATGAAAACCTGCAAAATGGTGAATGTAAATCAAGGAAAAAACGTACTACCCTAACCCTTTGCCCAATAAAAAAACACACAACCCTCCCCTGTTTTGGACCATCCCTCCCACCCCAGTAAATTTTCCAACTGTCCCTTAGAGAAAACATGACTGTCTTTCAATTTAAACTACAAACGATGAACCTTCAAAACATACAGTACTACAGCTGTAGGATCTTAAGTGGACCAGTATTGTCGCAGCAAAAATTATCCTGCAGCATGTTGCTTGATCGGTGGTTAGGCTATATTAGTGGTTAGGCTATTAGCTGGCCAAAATTAGGCTACATGAAAAGTGAAATACTGTTAATATAACCGTGGGTTATTGCATGTTTTCAGTGAATTTATGTAAATCATGAAGCTCATCTGAATTTCCTGATGTGCAGGAAAATTCTCAGCAACAAAAGAGCGATCAAATTAAGATCATACTTCTGTAGAATAACTTCTATATTAATCACACACTCTCGAAAGCTCAGAACATCCACTTACCTTGATGCAAAGGGGAGTGTACCGCATCAGGTTTTGAATCGCAGCTGTTTGGGTGAAGCTGACCTCTGCTGAAAAAAATAAGACAATTTAAACTCTGAAACAACTCTGCCAAAATGGACTTCGGAGAGTAAGATCGTTGTGATGCACCCAAGAGATGAAGTTTATGATGGATGCAGGCAAACTTAAATTCGTTTTACCTAATTTCTACTGGCATGTCACATGGCAAATCTGACGATAATTATATCCTCCTGATTCCTGCTTACAAGCAAAAACTAAAGCAGGAAGTACCAGCGACTCGTTCAATACGGAAGTTGTCAGATGACACGGATGCTACGCTACAGGACAGTTTTGCTACCTCAGACGAACCATCAAACAGGCAAAGCGTCAATACAGGACTAAGATTGAATCCTACTACACCGGCTCTGATACTCGTCGGATGTGGCAGGGCTTGCAAACTATTACGGACTACAAAGGGAAACCCAGCCGCGAGCTGCCCAGTGACGCGAACCTACCAGACGGGCTAAATGCCTTTTATGCTCGCTTCGAGGCAAGCAACACTGAAGCATGCATGAGAGCACCAGCTGTTCCAGACGACTGTGCGATCACACTCTCCGTAGCCGATATGAGCAAGACCTTTAAACAGGTCAACATTCACAAGGCCTCAGGGCCAGACGGATTACCAGGACGTGTACTCAGAGTATGCACGGACCAACTGACAAGTGTCTTCAATTACATTTTCAACCTCTCACTGACCGAGGCTGCAATACCTACATGTTTCAAGCACACCACCATAGTCCCTGTGCCCAAGACAGCAAAGGTAACAGCCTAAATGACTACAGCCCTGTAGCACTCATGTCGGTAGCCATGAAGTGCTTTGAAAGGCTGGTCATGGCTCACATCAACACCATCATCCCGGAAACCCTAGACCCACTCCAATTCGCATACCGCCCCAACAGATCCACAGATGACGCAATCTCAATCGCACTCCACACTGCCCTTTCCCACCTGGATAAAAGGAACACCTATGTGAGAATGCTGTTCATTGACTACAGCTCAGTGTTCAACATCATAGTGCCCACAAAGCTCATCACTAAGCTAAGGACCTGGGACTAAACACCTCCCCCTGCATCTGGATCCTGGACTTCCTGACGGGCCGCCCCCCAGGTGGTAAGGGTAGACAACAATACATCTGCAAGCACAACTCCAACACCATCATTAAGTTTGCTGACGACACAACAGTGGTAGGCCTGATCACAGACAAAGAATGAGACAACTTATAGGGAGGTCAGAGACTTGGCAGTGCGGTGCCAGGACAACAACCTCTCCCTCAACGTGAGCAAGACAAAGGAGATGATCGCGGACTACAGGAAAAGGAGGTCCGAACACACCCCCATTCACATCGACGGGGCTGTAGTGGAGCAGGTCGAGAGTTTCAAGTTCCTTGGTGTCCACATCACCAACAATCACGGTCCAAACACACCAATAAAGTTGTGAAGAGGGCACGACAACGCTTTTTCCCCCTCAGGAGACTGAAAAGATTTGGCATGGGTCCCCAGATCCTCAAAAAGTTTGACAGCTGCACTATCGAGAGCATCCTGACCGGTTGCATCACCGCCTGGTA
This sequence comes from Coregonus clupeaformis, assembly GCF_020615455.1. NCBI lineage: Eukaryota > Metazoa > Chordata > Actinopteri > Salmoniformes > Salmonidae > Coregonus > Coregonus clupeaformis. Next base: position 193,856 of record NW_025533742.1, on the reverse strand, counting down.
TGGCAACTTCTCTGCATCCGACTGTAAAGCGCTACAGAGGGTAGTGCATACGGCCCAGTACATGGGGCCAAGCTTCCTATATACTAGGCGGTGTCAAATTACCTCGTCTAACCTGTACCCCCGCACATTGACTCGGTACCGGTACCCCCTGTACATAGCCTTTTATTTAGTAAATATTTTCTTAACTCTATTTTCTTAAAACTGCATTGTTGGTTAAGGGCTTGTAAGTAAGGATTTCACAGTAAAGTCTACACCTGTTGTATTCGGCGCATGTGACAAATACAATTTGATTTGATTTGATTTGGTGCAACCATCCTTGTGTGACATTTAAAGTGTCAAATTCGTTGTATTCTTGTTTGGAAACACATGGGTCCCCTGAAAAGACAAAAAATATATATAAACAAATATAAGGCAAGTTTATTAGGTGTCGACCTATGAATTCGATTAAACTTAATGAATAGTGCATTACAGTCACTTAATACAAGACTTGAATGTAAACAAAGTCCACCTCTGTGACTGCACACCTGGCATTAACCTATGCTCCTAGGCTTTAGCTCAGCAGGCTAAAGCCTGGTATCTAGGTCCGGTTTCAAACCCCAGTCTGTCACACATACCTCTGAGACTGCACCTCTGGTGTCAACCGCTGCTCCTTCCCGGCAAAGCTGTCCACCCCGGGCGAGTCAGGGTTGGTGGAGCCGCTGCTCAGCCGGTCGCTGCTCTCGTATCCCGACTCAGTCCTCTGGATGGTCCAGGTGTCGCTGCGCAACAGGGCCTTTGGCCCGCCCTTGGCCCTCCCACCGCCGCTGCTCCCAACTCCTCCACCGGCCCAATCGCCGTGCCCACTTGCCCTGCCCTCCGATTCGAGGGAGCTGTGGCTCTCTGTCTCCTGCCGCTGCTCGTCCTCGTAAATCGTCATCAAGCACTTCTGCTGCTTGCGCTCTTCCCTCATCCTGAGACGCTCTCGTTCCCGGTCTTTATCCCTTTCCCTCTCTTTTTTCCAGTCCTGGTTGTCCCGTTCGCTGCCGTGCGGCCTCTCCTGACAGGAGGGTTTAGCAAGCCGGGGGCTACCGCCGCCGCCGTGCTGCTGCTGTTGTTGCCGCCGTTCAAGGTCGTTCAAGACGCTGTCCACGTTCAGAACTTCCCGGATGGGCCTCCAGGAGGGCTTGGCTTTGTTGTGGCCCGCTCCCGACACGCCACCCTTCTCCCACACGTCCTGGCTGCTGTCCTGTTCATGGTGAGTAGGGGAGGTTTCCTGTCTCCAACTGTGTCTGCCAGGAGCACCGGATTGAGAGCGTGGGTCCTGGGAAGCTCTGCTCTGGTGGGAGGATGACAACTTGTCAGCCCGGGTGCTACTGCCGCCTCGCAACCTCTGGTCGGCGTGCTGCCTCCGCCCGCCCTCAGGAGGGGATCTGGCATAGGCCATATCTAAACAGGAAGTGACATACAGATGTAGGATCTTAATTTGTGCCAGTTTGCTACAGCAGGACAATAATCCTGCAGCAACAGGAAATGTTAATTATTATGTGGATTATAATTAATGGACAATATTGTAGGGGTTGATACATTAGGGCAAATCAAGTCTGAAATTTTAAAGTGGAAATTACAAACTTTAGACATTCTAAACCTCAAATACACTACACATTTCACATTTCCTAGATTGCAGGAAAGTCCTCCTGCAACAGGGTGATCAAATTAAGATCCTAAATATGTAAGAAACAGCATTTTTGTTTTAGTGTGCCAAGCATGCATATTGTACATGTGTAGCATTGTAAAATGTATTTAGGCCTAGAATCTATGTATAAGCTTGATCTAGGTCGTTTTTCAATATATTTCTCAGGATTGGATAAATGTTGCATAAAAAATTAATGGCTCGATTGAGAGAAGAAAATCTCCTGCACTTGGTCCAAGGTTTATATCGTAAAAGATAAAAGATATTTGATATTAGGATACAACGCCTTCCAACATCGTCCAGATACGCTAAAAGACAATATTACATAATTTTCTCTGAATATTCTGTTTTAGGTTGTCACGACTTCCGCCGAGGCTGCCTCCCCTCCTTGTTCGGGCAGGTTTCTTCCTGCTCAGTGTTCGCCCAGAGTAAGGCACCTAGGCACCTCCCAGCGGGTAAGATACAACCTTTACCAGTTCCACAACGACCATGGTCTCAGCTTAGTATTGATTTTCTTACTGATCTTCCCCTCTCCCAAGGTAACACACTATCCTGGTCGTTGTGGATCGCTTTTCAAAGTCCTGCCGCCTCCTTCCTCTGCCCGGTCTCCCCACGGCCCTACAAATTGCGGAGGCTCTGTTTACTCACGTCTTCCGGCACTACGGGGTACCAGAGGATATAGTGTCCGACTGAGGTCCCCAGTTCACGTCTAGAGTCTGGAAGGCATTCATGGAACGTCTGGGGTCTCGGTCAGCCTGACCTCTGGATTTCACCCCGAGAGTAATGGGCAGGTGGAAAGGGTGAATCAAGATGTGGGTAGGTTCCTGTGGACCTACTGTCAGGACCGGCCGGGGGAGTGGTCGGCGTTCCTGCCATGGGCGGAATACGCTCAGAACTCTCTCCGCCACTCCTCCACTAACCTAACACCCTTCCAATGTGTTTTGGGTTACCAACCGATCCTGGCACCGTGGCACCAGAGCCAGACCGAAGCTCCTGCGGTGGATGACTGGTTTGGTGCGCGGAGGAGACTTGGGACGCTGCCCACATTCGCCTCCAGAGCGCCGTGCGTCGTCAGAAGGCGAACGCTGACCGGCACCGCAGGGAGGCCCCGGTTTTCGTACCGGGGGATCGGGTCTGGCTCTCGACCCAGAATCTACCCCTCCACCTGCCCTGCCGGAAGCTGAGCCCGCGGTTTGTGGGGCCGTTTAAAAGTCCTGAGGAGGATAAATGAGGTTACATACAGGTTGTTACTCCCCCCTGATTACGGTATTAACCGCTCGTTTCATGTTTCTCTCCTCAGGCCGGTGGTAGCTGGTCCGCTCCAGGAGTCTGAGGTGCGGGAGGTTCCTCCACCTCCTCTGGACATCGAGGGGGCCCCGGCGTACTCAGTCCGTTCCATACTGGATTTGAGGCTTCGGGTGGGGGGCCTTCAGTATCTCATGGAATGGTAGGGGTACGGTCCGGAGGAACGGTGCTGGGTCCCAAGGAGGGACATCCTCGATCTCTCCCTGTTGAGGGATTTCCACCGTCGCCATCCGACTCTCCCTGCTCTGCGTCCTCTTGGCAGTCCCCGGGGCCGGGGCCGGCGCACTGCTGGAGCCGCGCGTCAAGGTGGGGGGTACTGTCACGACTTCCGCCGAGGCTGCCTCCCCTCCTTGTTCGGGCAGGTTTCGGCGTTCTTCTTCACCGGCTTACTAGCTACTGCCGATCCCATTCTCATCACTCCACTTGTCATGTCTTGTCTTGTCAATCACACACACACCTGGTGCTCATTCCCCTAAATAGTATGTGTATAAGTGTTCCCTCTGTTCCCCTTGTCTTTGTGAGTGATTGTTTTATTGTGAGAGCGAGTAGCTCGGTTGAGCTACTCTTCCTGTTGTGATTGCCAAGGTGGAATATTTCCCTTGTGATAGTTTCGTTTCGACGCTGGGTGCGTTTTATTTATGTAAACGGAATAAACTCTGGACTTCTGTGTTTTACCTCCTGCGCCTGACTCCTTCATCCTGCCGTGATGCCATGCTATCGGTCTCCCAACTGGTGGACATGGCCATCTGGATGGACAATCTGCTAGCAGCCAGAGGACGTCCTGGTAAGAATCTGCCCGTTCCCACTCCGGACGACTCTGACCCCGAGCAGATGGAGCTGGGGGGAGCCGCAGGTCGAGAGACCGCAGGAGGACAGCAACAGTGCCACTCTGGTGGCACGAAGGGACAATCCACCTCACGTCGTAGTCAACGTTCCTTTGGGTCTGGAGGCAGTAGGCAGGGTACTCACGCATCACCCCAGGTAACGAACACCCAAACTTGTTCAGAGCCCTTTGCGGCGCACTGTACCTTATCTATCTCCTTTCCCGATCACCTGGTAGTTTCCCAGTATAAGGCGCTAGTCGATTCAGGCGCAGCAGGGAACTTTATGGACAGGGCATTTGCACGCCGTCAAGGCATTTCATTGGTTCCCCTCTCCATTCCACTCCCCATCAGAGCACTTGATAGTCGACCATTAGGGTCCGGGTTGGTTAAGGAGGTTACTGTGCCAGTCACCATGATTACACAGGAGACGCATGTTGAGCAGATCACTTTTTTGATTATTGAGTCTCCTGCTTACCCTGTAGTCTTAGGTATTCCGTGGTTAGCCCTTCACAACCCCACATTTTCATGGCCGCAGAGGGTTCTTACGGGGTGGTCGCGTGAGTGTCAGGGTAGGTGTCTAGGTGTTTCCATTTGGTGCGACCACGGTGGAAAGTCCAGACGGTACCCCCACCGTGCACATTCCCCCCGAATACCATGATCTGGCGCTCGCGTTTTCCAAGATGCAAGCGACTAAATTACCACCTCATCAGGAGGGGGATTGCGCGATAAACCTTTGGGTAGACGCTGTACCTCCCAGGAGTCATGTGTATCCCCTGTCGCAGGCTGAAACGGAGGCTATGGAAACATACGTCACCGAGTCCCTGCGCCAGGGGTATATACGTCCCTAAACTTCACCTGCTTCCTCGAGTTTCTTCTTTGTGAAGAAGAAGATGGCGGTTTACGCCCATGCATTGATTATCGACCACTGAATAAGGTGACGGTACGATTTATTTATCCTCTTCCCCGCATTCCTTCAGTGATTGAGTCAATGCATGGGGCCCCTTTTTTACCTGGTGATGCTCTACGGTTTGATGAATGCGCCATCCGTTTTCCAGTCCTTTGTGAACGAGGTGTTTCGGGACATGCTTGGTCGCGGTGTGGTGGTCTACATCGATGACATCCTGGTGTATTCCGCTACGCGCGCCGAGCATGTGTCCCTGGTTCGCAAGGTACTGGTCTGACTGCTGGAAAATGATATTTATGCCAAGGCAGAGAAGTGTGAGTTTTTCCAGCAGTCAATCTCCTTCCTCGGATACCGCACTACTACCACAGGTGTTGAGATGGAGGGAGACCGCATTTCAGCCGTGCGTAATTGGCATACTCCAACCACGGTTAAGGAGGTGCAGCGCTTCCTTGGCTTTGCCAACTACTATCAGAGGTTTATTCGGGGCTTTGGCAAGGTCACAGCTCCCATTACCTCCTTGTTGAAGGGTGGGCCGTCCCGGCTCCGCTGGTCTGCTGAAGTCTGTTCACCTCAGCCCCGGTACTGGCTCACCCCGATCCATCACTACCGTTCGTAGTGGAAGTGGATGCGTCCGAGGTAGGGATAGGCGCTGTCTTATTCCAACGCTCGGGCACGCCACCCAAGCTCTGCCCCTGTGCCTTCTTTTCGAAGAAGCTCAGCTCGGCGGAGCAGAACTACAACGTTGGTGATCGGGAGCTGCTGGCTGTTGTCCGAGCTTTGACGGTGTGGAGGCATTGGCTCGAAGGGGCGAAACACCCTTTCCTCGTCTGAACAGACCACCGTAACCTGGAGTACATTCGGGCAGCGAGGAGGCTGAATCCTCGCCAGGCCAGGTGGGCCCTCTTCTTCACCCGTTTAAATTTCACCCTCTCATACATTCCGGGTACGAAGAACGTTAAGGCAGACGCACTGTCTCAGCTGTATGACACAGAGGAGAGGCACAGAGACAACACCCCCATACTCCCGGCCTCATGCATTGTGGCGCCGGTAGTGTGGGCGATTGACATGGATATAGCACAGGCATTACGCACAGATCCATCTCCACTGCAGTGTCCAGCTGGGCTGCAGTACCTGCCTGCGCTTATCCGTGATCGTCTGATCTACTGGGCACACACGTCACCCTCCTCTGGTCATCCAGGTATCAGTCGTACAATGCGCTGCATGACCGAGAAGTACTGGTGGCCTACCTTGGCTAAGGACGTGAGGGTGTATGTTTCTTCCTGCTCAGTGTTCGCCCAGAGTAAGGCACCTAGGCACCTCCCAGCGGGTAAGATACAACCTTTACCAGTTCCACAACGACCATGGTCTCAGCTTAGTATTGATTTTCTTACTGATCTTCCCCTCTCCCAAGGTAACACACTATCCTGGTCGTTGTGGATCGCTTTTCAAAGTCCTGCCGCCTCCTTCCTCTGCCCGGTCTCCCCACGGCCCTACAAATTGCGGAGGCTCTGTTTACTCACGTCTTCCGGCACTACGGGGTACCAGAGGATATAGTGTCCGACTGAGGTCCCCAGTTCACGTCAAGAGTCTGGAAGGCATTCATGGAACGTCTGGGGTCTCGGTCAGCCTGACCTCTGGATTTCACCCCGAGAGTAATGGGCAGGTGGAAAGGGTGAATCAAGATGTGGGTAGGTTCCTGTGGACCTACTGTCAGGACCGGCCGGGGGAGTGGTCACGTTCCTGCCATGGGCGGAATACGCTCAGAACTCTCTCCGCCACTCCTCCACTAACCTAACATCCTTCCAATGTGTTTTGGGTTACCAACCGATCCTGGCACCGTGGCACCAGGGCCAGACCGAGGCTCCTGCGGTGGATGACTGGTTTTGGTGCGCGGAGGAGACTTGGGACGCTGCCCACATTCGCCTCCAGAGCGCCGTGCGTCGTCAGAAGGCGAACGCTGACCGGCACCACAGGGAGGCCCTTGTCATGTCTTGTCTTGTCAATCACACACACCTGGTGCTCATTCCCCTAATTAGTATGTATATAAGTGTTCCCTCTGTTCCCCTTTTCTTTGTGAGTGATTGTTTTATTGTGAGAGCGAGTAGCTCGGTTGAGCTACTCTTCCTGTTGTGATTGCCAAGGTGGAATATTTCCCTTGTGATAGTTTCATTTTGACGCTGGGTGCGTTTTATTTATGTAAACGGAATAAACTCTGGACTTTGGTGTTTTACCTCCTGCGCCTGACTCCTTCATTCACACCTCGTCACATAGGTAGAATTTTGGGTCGGAAAATCTGATTGGAGAGGGCACTTTTGGGACACGTGCCACATGGTCTTCTGGGAAACACTGGCAAAATGCAACGAACATTGTTGAGCTTCATCAGAAAACTTACCTCTGAACTGAAAATGTAAGAATAATACAGTAAGCTAAAATTTAGAAAAGCAGGTCACACAATAGATAACAAAACCTAGGATTAGAACTAAACAAAAAAATGAAAGTGGTGAAGCACTCTGGAACCAATTATTTCCATTTTGCATGGTTCTGTTTGCCCTGAGCCAACTTTAACTGTGTAGGACAGATGCTCTTTTCTTGGAGATTGGCCAGTCCTGTAAAACATTTCCTGACTCCACATTGCTGCCCTTAGTTTGTCCTTTTGTTTGGGGCCACATCTATAAAAAAAATGCACCAAAACATTATCCAAGTGACCCATCAGGCTATCTATTGGAAGTGCACCGCATCATCATATCACATTATAGTCAATACTATGTGTGGCTATAAACAGTGTGAAAAATCTTAATCTACATTCAGGTTAACACAGTCAAGTATACATTGACTTTGGTTGTAACACTGGTTGGTTGAATAGTTCACACATCACACACAACATTAAGGTTGTGGTAGTCAGTTACAAGTAACTGCCTCTGATTCAATGAATAGTTTTTTCAATTTTTGTGCAAGTTATTTCTATCTGCCACTGTAAGCTAAAACTGTTTCGACAAAGAGACGATGGACACAATATACTGGTTCTTATGCATGTCATCAGCGCTCATCATTGTTTTTCAAGGTACCCCTCACAGTACAGTAAAATGTTACCTTATGAGTACAACAATCACTGTAGTGCACGTTACCTTTGTGTGGATCTGGTTTTCGATGCCCTTTTTCGGCCTCCTTCTTTATCCCTTCTACAACTCTCTGGGAAGTCTCCTTGGAAGGATCCCGGAATTTGTTGGGACTACCAGGTGGGCCTTTCACTAGGGATATCGGGATTGGGATAACACATGAGTTACAACACATGCTCATTTGATTTGATTTGATTTATTTTACAATTTAAAAACACAATTCAACCACACATTGTGGATACAATGCATTTAAAATCATTGAGTATAACACAAAAAATGTTTAACAACACTGCTGTTATGTTTTAAGGTATTTTTAAATCTTAATTGTCTTCCTCTGCCAATTTGCATTTGGCCTTGGGGCCCCGACATATTTCATCTAAGGCCAAAGGGGCCTTGCCTTAGAAAAATTATGTTCTGCAGGGCACCCCGAAGTACAACGTTTTGAAACGTTTTGAAATGGAAAACTAAAATGAGGTTCAATATGCTTCAAAGCATTTTCTACGGTTCTGTGCCTACTGGCATCGACCCGGATCATACCTCTTTTGTAGCCTGAGGTGGAGGGTGGAGGTAGCATCTGCTTATAGGGCTGGTTGGAGTGGAGTGGGCCTGCATTCTCCCGGACGGCATCCAGCTTCTTCATCCCTGCTGCAGAAGCAGAACATCAGACAGGCATTCAGTGAGATGAAGTGAGAGCTAATCGCCACGTTCCAGGCTGACTACATTGCAGATGCATGCCAGATCTCAGAACGCTTGGATGGGTGTTTAACATGTCAGCTATCCACATCATATGATACAGCAATCTGATGCTTAACTGCACAGTCAATTACGTGGCACACAACCATTTGTTTTTGCAATGCAACATTTGCAATGCAGTTGGTCTTGAACGCAACCTACGTGTATGAAGGCCTTTGTTCCAGCCCTACACTAACCCAGCTGATTGAGTTTCTCAACGGTTAGCAGAATAAAGTATGTTAAAGTAGGGCTATAATAAAATCCTGCAGTGGTGGCCAACTGCACAGGAGGAGAGTTGGCCACAACTGCTGTAAGCTAAAATGCAACATTGGACAACGCATTTAAAAAAACATTATAATAAAATTGCACTTTTTCCACAAGTGTTGTCTGCTCCATTTGTTGTTTTTTACGACACATGACATGACCCAGCTCAGTAGTTGGCCTGTCACAAACCTGTGTGTCTCTCCTTGCCAAGGTGTTCCGCCTCACTAAAACAGCAACTGGCCCAGTCTGGCATTAATTTACTCAATTTTTGGTAGCATCTAGCCAGCCCATGTTTGCGTCCCAATTCTCTACCCTGCTGCCTTGTGTGTACACATGTTCACTTGCCTTCACGGATTTAAAAGGAAAAGACTGGTGCAAAGAATACGGTGGAAACTCCCTTTAACCCAGGGGTCTCAAACCCATGGCTCATGAGCCATATCAGGCCCGCAAAATGCTTTCGTGTGGTGTCCAGACTGATAGCTGATTTCTATTGGAATTAGGCCCTCAAAGGATTTTCTTTCTTTTGGAATCAACCCACATGCACAATTAAGTAAATTTTTGAATATGCGTTTTAGATCATGCTTTTAAATGCATGGGGAGGAGCGTCCACTTTGGGAGTGTACACTTCAGGAGAAAGGTAGATTATTTGGACGCCTAACCAGTGTTACACCATACCAGCTCCTCTTCATCCCAATCAGTAGTCATGTGTGACTATACAGTATATAGGGCAACCAGTGAGGAGTATTTGCCAGTTAACCAGGATTCAATTAGATAATGGAATGGCATGCAAGGCCAAAATAAAGTACTTTTATCTGTCGGCATGGTGATTAGTAGTCCACCTTTTGATTGTCACTTGCTCACAGGTGCAGCAATATGAATGAAAAATTGCACTCATTGTTTACTTTATATAATTAGCCAAATATGGCATGGTAACAATGTATTTATATTAGATTGGATTTCAACATGAAACAAGTATTTATGCTCTGAGCAGTCTGGGGCAAGCCCACAAGTTACATTTCTCTGACCAGAAAATCTCCAAATCGGGAAAAGGTTATTCTCAGACAAGAGCACTGCTAAAGCAGGTTAACAATGCCTAAAAAAAACTGTTGATAATCCAGCCAAAACTGCCAAATAATCTACATCAAACAATAACGCAACACAACACTTTAATTACTTACGATTATCCACATAATAATGCAAATCAAATCCCATTTCAAAAGAGGTGACCGGATACGACGCCCAGGCTAAACGGTCCATTTCAAAGAGCAGGGCACCATTTCCGAAAGCAAGCGCATATTAGAATGGGAACAAACGCGGGATGGGAGATCACGGGAGGGAGTGAAAGCTACCAAGCGCACTTGACCCAGGGAGCAGGGATAGCAGGGAGAGCAAGGATTAGGCAGGGAGGCAGGCGTGGGCGGTAATCTGTATGCCACAGAGGCATCGTCCTCATATCAAGTTCAACTCTGCACACGACAAGGGTGGAAAATCCCAATCCCCATCGCTCCGCCTGGGGAGTGGTTTTAAAAACAATGTCAGGCGCGATCACATTGAAATGATGTTTTTTTTCTCAAAGAGATGGCAGTGTTAGTTGTGTACTGTAGGCCTCTTTATTACGCATGTAGTGGAAGCATGGGTTGTACATATTCTCTTTCCACAGGTACAATATTTGAGGGGAAATGTATTGTTGCTGGGTTGTTGGTGTTGGATGTGTGATCCAGATAGAACCTTGTGTATGGGCAAGGACATTGTGGAAAGACAGTGATCTAGCCGCAGGACGACTGTGAAACAAAGTCTTACAATGCCTTATGATCACATCATAATGCATTCTACCTAAATGCCTTAAGTAAAGTGTTACCAACATTTTTGCACCAGGCGGTAGTGACTGAAAAAGTTAAGTGAATGTCTAGCGACCCTAACCTAACCTACCCTGCCCCACACCTCCCGTTAAAGGTCTGATATACTGGACACTTAATTTTTGCTGAGCGTGAGACGCTATCATTCGTTTCAATATAACCTAGAACCTACAAAACTTAGCATAAAATTATGCTCTGGTTCTATTTTCAAGAATTTGAAGTGTGGCTCACGGCCAAAAACTCTTTATAAAGTGGCTCACACTCTGCTCACGATGGCAAAAGTAACAAGTCCAGTGTAGCAGCTAAAAATAAACTGTTTTTGTGACGCCTCATTGTGACACACATGTAAACCAACTGTTAAGGTTTCGTCTTACCTGGCACTTCCCCGTTGACGTGAGCCTTGAAGCGGGGACACATGGTTGTTTGTCTGGGCGCGTCCTCGCTGGAGACTGGGGTCCCCTCCAGGTTAGTGTAGAACAGGAGCAGTGGCTGGAAATGTCCCCGGATGCATTTAGAGGCCACGTCTTTCCACTTGGATCCGATCTAAGAAGAACATAGAAAGAACATAAAAGTGAAAATAATGTTTTAATGTGTGACTGACATGTTTGAGACTAAACGCTAAAGAATAGCAACTACTACATGACGTTTTTATTTTCTTCATATATGTGAAGTAGAGAGAATTTACTGTGTCTTTCTATGTGTGTGGTGATTCCAAATGGTCTAGTGTTGTGTTTTTGATGGTGATGCATAGACCTTGCATAACTGTCAGCTTAACGATGGATAGTTCAAGTAAGATGTTAAAATGGCTTCCATCTTTTGTCAACCTCTCCATTTTGCTTTCATGTTTCATCATTACAATTTGGCAGAGCTCTTGGGAGAGCCTTTAGTTGATTGCTGAGCTCAAAGGATAGCCCAGATGTTAAAAGGAAAACAATGCTTTTACGGCTCCTGTCAAAAGAGTCATATTGAGTAATAATAACCCACTTTCTTTTATTCATTAAACACAGATTATGTTTACCGGTCTGCAATGTTAAAGGGACATTATACTCCAAAATCAACATTTTTGAACCTCAAATATAGTCCAACGTCAAGATGAATCCATATCCCATGCCTTTGATTGTGTCAATCTATCTGTATGCCAACACCAAATGAATGGAAAAGATAAGCACTGAATAAGATCTGGAAATGATTTGGTCCTTATCTTTCCCATTCATTTGATGTGGCTAGATCTACTGAATTGATGGCCTGGGATTATTCTCAACATAAGGACCATTTTGAGGTTGTTTTCAAAGTTTTTCACTTTTGACATGACTTCTGCAACATCTGCACAGATAACCTATAAGATATTAGAAGCATTTTTCTAAATTAAATTGAAACATTCCTTTTTCAAACAGACACCAACACATTCATTTGGACACTCACCTCTTTCACGGTGGCGTCATCAAAGAAGACCCATTTTGAGGACTTGGTGTGATAAGCGAATGCAGAGTAATGTTTGCTGGAGAAACAGATCATTCCCACGAGATGTAATTCACTCCTTTTGGCGTTCTCATCAGTGACCCGGTTGAACAGCTGAAATACGACATACATGAAATAGGACATACATGAAAGATGGCATACATGAACAATGACATACATACAGATGATCAATTAGGATAGGAATCTTCAAACAAGCAACCCTAATACAGCTATCCAGTCTGACTACTTTACAGACGCCTGCCAGATCTCACAACACCTGGATAGAATTTAGTCAGACTGGAATGTGAACATAAACAGTGGACAATCATGTTGTCTCTCTGTGTGTGAGCTATTTCACATTTGGAGTGTGTTCATACTTTTGTTCTTTGATCATACTTTACAATATGTGTCCTTAATACCTATGCATTTACATGGTAGTTACAAAGGCAGGTACAGTGTAATTTCCATTACATATTGCTACATACTACTAACAATTGTTATACCTGATTGTGGCATGAATCAATTCTCGAATGTACGAATAATATCAAGGTGACGTTTTACAATAAGTGTCCCTAACACCTACAGTATGTATTTACATGGTACTTACATAGGCAGGTGCAGGCAGTGTAATTATAGTGTAGGCACACATTGTAACATATAACTTACATCTGTTATACCTGTTAAAACACTACACCTAAAGTTGCCCCAATACCTGTAATTACACAGTAATAACTGTAGTAACAACATTGTAGTTACACAGAAACTGCTGTCAGCTTTTCCTGATTTGTTTATCTCTTGTTATCATATGTTGAAAACAAGCAATTGAGTAATATCTCACATATATGCAAATATTTGATTTGGTGTTGTTTGTTTTCTTTCATGATAAGATAAGATCTGAATTTTAAAGTTGCAGTCCTCAAAATGGAGACTTAGCTACTTTATTTTAGCAGTTAAAATGAGAAACTGAAAATCTTACAGATTGAGCTTTTAAAGATAATATACTGAAGATTTGCCTCTGGGGGTGCTTTTGAAACCAAAAGGGTCCACTAAATGGAATAAAATATTGTGCAGAAATTACATAATTGGACACCTATGAGAAAAAGCTTATATTGTAACAGTAAAAAATATTGTAAAATGAAGCATTGTGTGGTTGAATGGGATTGGGGTGCTGTGTGGGTCAGTTGGTAGATCATGGTGCTGTCAGAACGCTGAGTGTGGATGTGGTGCAGGGAATCAAGCGCAGGAACAAGGGTGTTCGTCAACAGACTTTAGTAATCCAAAACAGGTGAATAGCCAACCCGACCGGGAGGCAAGAACAAATTACGCACACACACAACAGTGCGAAAAAACAAGAAAAGGCGCACGCAGTGCGGACTCTCGATACAAACGACACGAGAGAGAAAACCCATCAATAGCAACAGCTGACAATAATAATCACACATAACACCTGACCCAACACACGATAACTAAATAGGAAACAAAATCAAACACTAACAAGGGACAGGTGTACAAACAGACAAAACCAAACAAACATGAAACATCGAACGGTGGTAGCTAGTACTCCGGGGACGACGACCGCCGAAGCCTGCCCGAACAAGGAGGAGGAGCAGCCTCGGCCGAAACCGTGACAGTACCCCCCCCTTGACGCGCGGCTCCAGCCGTGCGCCGATCCCGGCCTCGGGGACGACCAAGACGACGCGGAGCAGGGCGCGTAGGATGACCCCGATGGAACTCGGTCAGCAGGGACAGGTCTAATATGTCCCTCCTCGGCACCCAGCACCGCTCCTCCGGGCCGTACCCGTCCCACTCCACGAGATATTGGAGACCCCCCATCCGGCGTCTCGAATCAAGGATGGACCTCACAGTGTACGCCGGAGCCCCCTCGATGTCCAACGGGGGCGGAGGAATCTCCTCTATCTCATAATCCTGGAGTGGACCAGCTACCACCGGCCTGAGGAGAGACACATGGAACGAGGGGTTAATATTCCTATAATCCATAGGCAGTTCTAACCTGTAACACACCTCGTTCAACCTCCTCAGGACTTTGAATGGCCCCACAAACCGCCGACCCAGCTTCCAGCAGGGCAGGCGGAGGGGCAGGTTTCTGGTCGAGAGCCAGACTCGATCTCCAGGTGCGTATACAGGCCCCTCACTGCGGTGGAGATCGGCGCTCGTCTTATGCCGACAGATGGCCCGCTGCAGATGGACGTGGGCAGCGTTCCATGTCTCCTCCGAGCGCCGCACCCACTCATCCACCGCAGGAGCCTCGATCTGGCTCTCGTGCCAAGGTGCCAGAACCGGCTGGTACCCTAACACACACTGGAAAGGGGTTAGTTGGGTGGAGGAGTGGCGGAGAGAGTTCTGCGCCATCTCGGCCCACGGAACGTATCTCGCCCACTCCTCCGGCCGGCAATAAGACCTCAGAAACCTACCCACATCCTGGTTGACACGTTCAACCTACCCATTACTCTCCGGGTGGTAACCCGAGGTAAGGCTCACCGAAACCCCCAACTGTTCCATAAAGGCTCTCCACACTCTGGAGGTGAACTGGGGGCCTCGATCAGACACTATATCCTCGGGTACCCCGTAATGCCGGAAGACATGGGTAAACAGAGCCTCAGCGGTCTGTAGGGCAGTAGGGAGACCCGGCATGGGAAGGAGACGACAGGCCTTCGAGAACCGATCCACAACGACCAGGATGGTAGTATTCCCCTGTGAGGGGGGAAGGTCTGTAACAAAGTCCACCGAGAGGTGGGACCAGGGTCGTTGTGGAACGGGCAGGGGTTGTAGCTTACCCCTGGGCAAATGTCTGGGCGCCTTACACTGTGCACACACCGAACAGGAGGAGACATAAACCCTCACATCCCTGGCTAACGTTGGCCACCAGTACTTAGTGCTAAGGCAGTGAACTGTCCGGCCGATACCTGGATGTCCAGAGGAGGGGGACGTATGAGCCCAATAAATGAGGCGATCGCGTACCTCGAGCGGAACGTACGTCCGACCCACTGGACACTGTGGAGGACTTGGGTCGATGCGTAACGACCGCTCGATCTCTGCATCGACCTCCCATACCACCGGTGCCACCAGACAAGACTTTGGTAGTATGGGAGTGGGCTCAACGGACCTCTCCTCCGTGTCATACCGCCGAGACAGGGCATCTGCCTTCCCGTTCTGGGACCCAGGGATGTAAGTGATTTTAAACACAAACCGGGCTAGAAACATAGTCCAGCGGGCCTGGCGAGGATTCAGTCTCCTAGCTGCCCGGATGTACTCCAGGTTACGGTGGTCCGTCAAAATGAGGAAAGGGTGTTGAGCCCCCTCAAGCCAATGCCTCCACACCTTTAGGGCCTGTACCACGGCTAACAGCTCCCTGTCCCCTACGTCATAATTCCGCTCCGCCGGACTGAGCTTCTTAGAATAAAAGGCACAGGGGCGGAGCTTAGGTGGTGTGCCAGACCATTGTGAGAGGACGGCCCCAATACCGGCCTCGGACGCGTCTACCTCTACCTTGAATGGTAAAGCGGGATCCGGATGCGCCAACACCGGCGCTGAGGTAAACAGGTCCTTCAGTCTCCCAAAAGCCCTGTCCGCCTCAGCTGACCACCGCAAGCGCACCGGACCCCCCTTCAACAGAGACGTTATGGGAGCTGCCACCTGTCCAAAACCCCGGATAAACCTCCGGTAATAATTCGCAAAACCCAAGAACTGTTGCACCTCTTTCACAGTGGTTGGGGTTTGCCAATTACGCACAGCTGACACCCGGTCAACCTCCATCTTCACCCCTGACGCAGACAACTGATAACCCAAAAAGGAGACCGACTTCTGAAAGAACAGGCATTTCTCTGCCTTGACATATAGGTCATGCTCCAACAGTCTCCTCAACACTCGGCGCACCAGGGCTACATGCTCAGCTCGGGTAGAACTGTACACCAGAATATCGTCTATGTACACGACTACTCCCTGCCCCTGCATGTCCCGGAAAATCTCATCTACAAAGGATTGGAAGACTGAGGGAGCATTCATTAACCCATATGGCATGACGAGATACTCGTAATGACCGGAGGTCGTGCTAAATGCTGTCTTCCATTCATCGCCCTGTCTAATGCGCACCAAGTTATATGCGCTCCTGAGATCCAATTTTGTGAAGAACTGAGCACCGTGTAATGACTCCGTCATAGTCGCAATCAGAGGAAGTGGATAACTGTACTTCACCGTAATCTGATTGAGACCGCGGTAATCAATACACGGGCGCAAACCTCCATCCTTTTTCTTCACAAAAAAGAAGCTTGAGGAAGCGGGCGAAGTGGAGGCCCGTATGTATCCCTGTCTCAGAGACTCGGCGATGTAAGTTTCCATCGCTTTCCTCTCCTCTTGAGACAAGGGATACACATGGCTCCGCGGGAGTGCTGCTCCTAACTGGAGATCTATCGCACAATCACCCTGTCTATGAGGCGGCAGCTGCGCCGCCCTTGTCTTACTAAACACCAGTGTCAAATCCTCATACTCGGGGGGGAATATGCAGTGCGGGCATTTGATTTGGACTCTCCACCGAGGTCGCCCCTATGGAAACACCCAGACATAGCCCCTCACACTGAACAGACCACCCTTTAAGAGCTTTCTCTCGCCACGAAATAGTAGGATCATGGGTAACCAACCAGGGAAGTCCCAGCACCACCGGATACGCAGGAGAGTCAATCAGATAGAGCTGAATCGTCTCCTCATGACCCCCCCTGCGTCTTCATCCTAAGGGGCGCTGTGACCTCCCTAATTAACCCAGATCCTAACGGACGGCTATCTAGGGCATGTACAGGGAAAGGCTTATCAACGGGAAGGAGAGGAATCCCTAACTCTACACAGAACTGGCGATTTACAAAATTCCCAGCTGCGCCTGAATCTACTAGCGCCTTATGCTGGGAACGAGGTGCAACCTGTGGGAAACAAACAGGCAAGGTTATGTGAACGACAGAAAGCTCTGGGTAAGTAGGGCGCCTACTCACCTGGGAGGACTCCCCCAATGCGTGGCCTGCCTTCACCTCCACCGGGGGACCTTCCCCAACACCTAGCCGCGGTGTGCCCTCCACGGCCACAGTTGGTGCAGGGAACGGCCCCCCTCGGGTTCCTACTCCTCCGTTCTCTAGCGCCAGCACCTCCGAGCTCCATAGGGCTCGGCTCGGAGGTGCCGGAAGGTGGAATGGGCAACCCCCCACCCGGGACGTCCACGGGTGGCGAGCAGGGTGTCCAGCCGAATGGCCATGTCGACCAGTTGGTCAAACGACAACGTGGTATCCCTGCACGCCAACTCTCTCTGGACGTCCTCCCGGAGGCTGCAGCGGAAGTGGTCTATGAGGGCCCGCTCATTCCACCCTGCATCTGCCGCTAGAGTCCGGAACTCCAAAGCAAAATCCTGTGCGCTCCTCATCCCCTGTCGGAGGTAGAACAGATGCTCCCCCGCCGCCTTCCCTTCTGGTGGATGGTCAAACACGGCACGGAAGCGGCGGGAGAACTCCGCATAGGTAATAGTAGCGGCGTCTATTCTCCTCCATTCGGCGTTGGCCCACTCCAACGCCTTGCCGGTGAGACAGGAGATGAGGGCGGAGACGCTCTCGTGTCCCGAGGGCGCCGGGTGTACGGTGGCGAGGTAGAGCTCCACTTGCAGCAGGAACCCTTGACACCCGGCAGCGGAGCCGTCGTACGCCCTCGGGAGCGAGAGCCGAATCCCGCTGGGTTCCGGAAGGGGGACAGGAGGACTGACTGATGGGGATGGTCCAGTAGGTGGGGGCGTGGGTACCCCGCTGCTCTCCCATCGGTGGAGAGTGTTCATCACCCGATCCAGGGCGTGACCGATCTGGTTGATCCTGTCCTCCTGCCCACGAAGACGGTCCTCCATAATATCCGTTGGCGCGGTTGCTCCTGCTGATTCCATAGTGTGTTGTGTGATTCTGTCAGAACGCTGAGTGTGGATGTGGTGCAGAGAATCAAGCGCAGGAACAAGGGTGTTCGTCAACAGACTTTAGTAATCCAAAACAGGTGAATAGCCAACCCGACCGGGAGGCAAGAACAAATTACGCACACACACAACAGTGCGAAAAAACAAGAAAAGGCGCACGCAGTGCGGACTCTCGATACAAACGACACGAGAGAGAAAACCCATCAATAGCAACAGCTGACAATAATAATCACACATAACACCTGACCCAACACACGATAACTAAATAGGAAACAAAATCAAACACTAACAAGGGACAGGTGTACAAACAGACAAAACCAAACAAACATGAAACATCGAACGGTGGTAGCTAGTACTCCGGGGACGACGACCGCCGAAGCCTGCCCGAACAAGGAGGAGGAGCAGCCTCGGCCGAAACCGTGACAGGTGCTTGCAATGCCCAGGATTGTGGGTTCAAATTTTGCACTGGGTGTCACACACTGATCTGTTTCACCTGTCTTTGTGATTGTCTCCACCCCCCTCCAGGAGTCGCCCATCTCCCCCATTATCCCCAGTGTATTTATACCAGTGTTCTCTGTTTGTCTGTTGCCAGTTCGTAATGTTTCGTCAAGCCTACCAGCATTTTTCCCCTTGTCCTGGCTTTCTCAAGTTCCTGTTTTCTAGTTTTCCCGGTTTTGACCATTCTGCCTGCCCTGACCCTGAGACTGCCTGCCGTTCTGTACCTTTTGGAGTCTGATCTGGATTACTGACCTTTGCCTGCCCTTGACCTGTCGTTTGCCTGCCCCCTGTTTTTGTAATAAACTTTTGTTACTTCGACACTGTCTGCATCTGGGTCTTCTCCTGAAACTTGATACTGGGGCCACCCATACAAAAATGTTTGCTGCATGACTAAGTTGCTTTGGATAAAAGAGTCTGCTGAATGGTATACTGTATATATTGTTATTATTATTATTATTATTGTTATTATTAAAATAATTTGAGGTAAACAATTAGTGACTAAACTTCCAATGTGTATCTTTAACTCTTACCCCCGAGAGGTTGAGATGTGGACCCAGTGACCTCACCACATCCTCTGTAAGGTCAGACTGCTCTGCGTCCCACACAAAGCCAATGGTGACAATCTCTGGGCAGTTCATGAGAACCCGACGGATCTTGATGCTCTGGCCACAGTTGCTCTGCAAAGAAGATGAGAAACTATCATCCAGGAGAGATAATTAAAAACAGAAATCTATATATAAATCTATGTATTTTATTCCAGAAACCTGGTCAACTTTGCCATGAAAAATGTTGCATCTTATGGGAATCATAAACTATAATATATACAGAACTATGGTAGCGCTTTATAATAACTCCACGTAATAAAGCATTTATAATGGATTAGTAAATAGTTTCTTAATTTATGAATCATTACTCCCACATTTGTAAATGTTAGTAACCTAGTGATTCACACATTTATAAACAACTTTTAAAGTATTTAATATTGTATCATAAGATGTTTAATATAGGACCTTATAAATCATTTACTAATCGTTAGTTAAGTATTTTTGTGTGGCCTCATCTAAAGTGCGGGCTATATACAGTACCAGTCGAAAGTTTGGACACACCTACTCATTAAAGTTTTTTTTTTTTTTTTTACTATTTTCTACATTGTAGAATAATAGTGAAGACATCAAAACTATGAAATAACATATATGGAATCATGTAGTAACAATTTTTTTTTTTAACTAATCAAAATATATTTTAGATTTTGATTCTTCGAAGTAGCCACCCTTTGCCTTGATGACAGCTTTGCACATACTTGGCATTCTCTCAACCAGCTTCACCTGGAATGCATTTCCAACAGTCTAGAAGGAGTTCCCACATATGCTGAGCACTTCTTGGCTGATTTTCCTTCACTCTGTGGTCCGACTCATCCCAAACCATCTCAATTGGGTTGAGGTCGGGTGATTGTGGAGGCCAGGTCGTCTGATGCAGCACTCCATCACTCTCCTTCTTGGTCAAATAGCCCTTACACAGCCTGAAGGTGTGTTGGGTCATTGTCCTGTTGAAAAACAAATTATAGTCCCACTAAGTGCAAACCTGGATGGGATGGCGTATTGCTGCAGAATGCTATGGTAGCCATGCTGGTTAAGTGTGCCTTGAATTCTAAATAAATCACCAACAGTGTCACCAGCAAAGCACCCCCACACCATCACACCTCCTCCTCTATGCTTCACGGTGGGAACCACACATGCAGAGATCATCCGTTCACCTACTCTGTGTCTCACAAAGTCCCTGCGGTTGGAACCAAAAATCTCAAATTTGGACTTGGCACAAGCAAGTCTCTTCTTCTTATTGGTGTCCTTTAGTAGTGTTTTTTTTGCAGCAATTCGACCATGAATGCCTGATTCACGCAGTCTCCTCTGAACAGTTGATGTTGAGATGTGTCTTTTACATGAACTCTGTGAAGCATTTATTTGGGCTGCAATCTGAGGTGTAACAGTTAACTAATGAACTTATCCTCTGCAGCAGAGGTAACTCTGGGTCTTCCTTTCATGAGAGCCAGTTTCATCATAGCGTAATGATGGACTGTCGTTTCTCTTTGATAATTGGAGCTTTTCTTGCCATAATATGGACTTGGTCTTTTACCAAATAGGGTTATCTTCTGTATACCACCCCTACCTTGTCACAACACAACTGATGGGCTCAAACGCATTAAGAAGGAAATAAATTCCACAAATTAACTTTTTACAAGGCACACCTGTTAATTGAAATGCATTCCAGGTGACTACCTCATGAAGCTGGTTGAGAGAATGCCAAGAGTGTGCAAAGCTGTCATCAAGGCAAAAGGTGGCTACTTAAATATAAAATACATTTTGATTTGTTAAACACTTTTTTTGGTTACTGTCACGACTTCCGCCGAGCTGCCTCCCCTCCTTGTTCGGGCAGGCTTCGGCGTTCGTCGTCACTGGCTCACTAACCACTGCCGCCCCAATTGTCATCACATTTGTCTTGTCTTGTCAATCACACACACCTGGTTCTAATCCCCTCATTAGTCCTCGTATAAGTGTTCCCTCTGCCCCCTTGTCCTTGTGGGTGATTGTTTGTATGTGAGAGTAGTGTAGCTCGGTGGAGCTGGTCGTACCATTTTTGTTGCCAGGGTAGATATTTCCCCTGTGCCTATGTATTGTTGGAGATACCGTTACAGTGTATTGCCAGGGTAGATAGTTTCCCCTGTGCCTGTTTCGTTTGTCGCTATTCCAGCATATTTTGTGTAACGAAGGAATAAACTCTGTATTCGGTGATTACCCTCCTGCGCCTGACTCCTTTCCATCACACTCATCAAAGTTACTACATGATTCCATATGTGTTATTTCATAGTTTTGATGTCTTCACTATTATTCTACAATGTAGAAAATATGAATAATAAAGAAAAACCCTGGAATGAGTAGGTGTGTCCAAACCTTTGACTGGTACTGTATAGTTTATAAATACTTTATAAATGTTTTGAGTGACCAGTGTAATTTATCACAGGACATGCCATTGGTAGATATTCTAGCAGTACCTCCTTAAGGTCTCAAAATGGCCCCTAGAATATATCAATGGTTAAACAATAAGCAAACAACACAGAGGAACTTTAAGAAAATATATTGAAAATGTTATTCTAAAACAGTCACACTGTTAACGAAAATGCTAACATATGTGTTTTTTGGCAGTGACTTTTCTACCAAAACCAAAGTGTGGATTGCAGTCACTCCTTTAGACAGTCAGCTAACCCAGAACTAGAACCTTGTGTAATTTGGTCAACTGCGTGATTAAGTTCTTGGTCCATATGGGTGTGATTGACTGCCCTTCTTCCGCTAATTTTATACATGTAACATTTCTACCTGCAAATCATACATGTAACATTTCTACCTCAATCACATATCAGTAGTAATGAAGAAAGAAAAATTGCTGTATGACACAGTGTTTGATTATTTTGCATTCGCAAGGTTGACAGCATAAGCAAAACATTCCCATTACAACTCTTCCTCAAGCCCTTGCATCAGTTGTTTGACAACAGTTTCTGAGAATAAAATTGTCTATATATTTTCTTAAAGATCCTCTGTATTGTGTGCTTATTGTTTAACCATTGATATGTTCTAGGGACCATTTTGAGACCTTGAGGAGCATCAGGTACTGCTGGAATGTCTACCAATGGCCATCTTTTTGTGAGAAATTACACTGGTAACTCAAAATATTTATGAAGTATTTCCAAAGTATAAATAGCCCACACTAAATGAGGCCACGCAAAAAGACTTAACTAATGATTAGTAAATGGTTTATAAGGACCTACCTTAAACATATTTTAAATGGAGTAATGATGAATAAATGATGAATAAACTATTTACTAATACTTTATAAATGCTTTATTACGTGGAGTTATTCTAACTATTTGATTTTGGATGTGCTTGGCCTATGCCGTTAACTTAATTTACACTACCCTGAAATTATACTGTTATCAATAGTGAGCATTACTGTATGTTATTTTAACTACAATGACTTCTTAAAACTGAAAACATTTCAGACCTGTACTTGTAAGTTCTTGCATTATTTCTGTACACATTTTTCTTAAATTATTCTTAATGTTGTTAATGTGAAACATGTAATACAACTTTCATTACAGAAAATAAAGAAAATCGCTTTAATATCTAGCTTTAATAATCCTGTGTGATATGATTTTTTGATCCAGGAACAGTAGAAAGGGTTAATGGAACAAAGCACTTGCACCAGGGCTGACGCACATTGAAGTGGTAGACCGGCGCTAGCCAATCGAGATGAGAGAGCAACTGTGGATAAGCCTTAACTGCTATTTATATCCCTAACACTAGTCTGGCAGCCTCTCGTTCAGGCCTGTTCCATCATAATGTCACATAGCAGAATACAGACAGTAGAAATCAGCTCAATGCGGGTTTTAATAAAATACTGTCTGGATCTGCATTCACTTGCTTTGGGATACTGCAGGTAGCTATAATATATTGTTCTGATGGTCATATGTTAAGGGTTCAGTTCAATAAAAAAGTATTGTATTATTTACAGAGTAGCATTTACTGTGAAGATGTTTCCTATAGGTATTAAATCACAGAATGTTTTTGATACTGATAAAATAGCTGGTAGAATCCATTCATCGCTAGATCCTTTCCGTATTCAGAAGATGACAGTGATTTAGAAACAAACAAGCATCATGAACATTGCTACAGTAAGGGACTTTCACACAGTTCAAAAAGGACAATCACCCTCCACAACATGACCTGACTAACAGTAATTTTAATTATATTGAAGTATTAAATAATGAAATCAGAACTACCAAATATCAAACAACATCGTGTACCCACTACCATGCTGTGTGCAGACCTGGGTTCAAATACTATCTAAAATAATTTCAAAGACTTTAGCTGTGTTTGATTGAGCTTGTCTGGTGCAATGGAACCAATAGAAAAGTCTCAAACTTGCCAACACTGCCCACCTGACACTCCAGGCAGGCTAGAGCAAATGCTAAAAGTATTTGAAAGATTATAAATAGTATTTGAACCCAGGTCTGGCTGTGCGTATTATGGATCACAATGAAAATGAGCAAGCAACATACCGGACAGTTCCGTAGGTCACCAATGGTGTTTGCTGTCTGCAGCAATTCCCCAAACATGTCCGACCGGAGCCTGTCGTTCTTTCCTAGGACGCGGTCCACCTGTTGGCTGGGACACAGAGGGGACTGGATATGAGGGATGTCCTTCTGCACTGTAAATCACATAAGCCTTATCCAAAACTAACAGCAAGTGGAAGTGGAACAACGTATGTAGTGACCCCTTAACAGGCTAGCACGGTCACACTTTACATTAGTGCCTTACTGCCCTTTATTTCTGTAAATACAGTACAGTTACAGTAAAGTTATTACACCATACTGACACACTGTACTTACACACAAGTTATACAGTTATACAGTTATAATAGCATTGTGCAGTTGGAGTACTTTGTCACTAAAAGTTTTGTGGGACGACCTACTAGAGCAGTAGGTCCATTCTATTACTAGCTGTGCTTACACACCTGGTACAAGGCATTCACATTATTTTAGTTATCATAGAATGCACTGTAATATGTTGCCAAGTCAATTCAAATCAAATATTTGTGGCATGCTTTGTAAACAACAGGTTTAGACTAACAGTGAAATGCTTACGTACGGGCTCTTCCCAACAATGCAGAGAGAAAAATATAGAAAAATAATAACACAAGGAAAAATACACAATGAGTAACGATAACTTGGCTATACACTGAGTGAACAAAACATTAGGAACCCCTGCTCTTTCCATGACATAGACTAACCAGGTGAATACAGGTGAAAGCTATGATCGCTTATTGATGTCACCTGTTAAATCCACTTCAATCAGTGTAGCTGAAGGGGATGAGCCAGGTTAAAGAAGAATTTTTAAGCCTTGAGACAATTGAGACATGGATTGTGTATGTGTGCCATTCAGAGGGTGAATGGGCAATACAAAATATTTAAGTGCATTTGAACGGGGTATGGTAGTAGTTGCCAGGCGCATCGGTTTGAGTGTGTCAAGAACTGCAACGCTGCTGGGTTTTTTACACTCAACAGTTTCCCGTGTGTATCAAGAACGGTCCACCACCCAAAGGACATCCAGGCAACTTGACACAACTGTGGGAAGCATTGGAGTCAACATGGCCCAGCATCAATGTGGAACACTTTCGACACCTTTCAGTCCATGCCCGACAAATTGAGGCTTTCGATGTGCAGGGGTACGAGGTAATTGAAGTAGATACACTATATATACAAAGTATGCGAACACCCCTTCAAATTACTGGATTCGCTATTTCAGCTACACCCGTTGCTGACAGGTGTATAAAGTCGAGCACACAGCCATGCAATCTCCATAGACAAACATTGGCAGTAGAATGGCATTACTGAAGAGCTCAGTGACTTTCAACGTGGCACCGTCATAGGATGTCACCTTTCCATCAAGTCACTTCATCAAATTTCTGCCCTGCTAGAGCTGCCCCGGTCAACTGTAGGTGCTGATACTGTGAAGTAGAAACGTCTAGGAGCAACAACGGCTCAGCCGCAAAGTGTTAGGTCACACAAGCCCACAGAACGGGACCGGCGAGTGCTGAAGCGCGTAGCGCGTAAAAAACCGTCTGTCCTCGGTTGTAACACTCACTACTGAGTTCCAAACTGCCTCTGGAAGCAACGTCAGCACAATAACTGTTCGGCACAATAACTGTTCGTCGGGAGCAGCCGCACACAAGCCTAAGATCACCATGCGCAATGTCAAGCATTGGCTGGAATGGTGTAAAGCTTGCCACCATTGGACTCTGGAGCAGTGGAAACGCGTTCTCTGGAGTGATTAATCACACTTCACCATCTGGCAGTCCGAATGACAAATTTGGGTTTGGCGGATGCCAGGAGAACGCTACCTGCCCAAATGCATGGTGCCAATTGTAAAGTTTGGTGGAGGAGGAATAATGGTTGTGGCTGTTTTTCATGGTTCGGGCTAGGCTCCTTAGTTCCAGGGAAGGGAAATCTTAACGCTACAGCATACAATGACATTCTAGAAGATTCTGTGCTTCCAACTTTGTGGCAACAGTTTGGAGAAGGCCCTTTCCTGTTTCAGCATGACAATGGGCCCCATGCACAAAGTGAGGTCATACAGAAATGGTTTGTCGAGATCAGTGTGGAAGAACTTGACTGGCCTGCACAGAGCCCTGACCTCAACTCCAAAAAACACCTTTGGGATGAATTTGTATGCCGACTGAGAGCAAGGCCTAATCGACCAACATCAGTGCCCGACCTCACTAATGCTCTTGTGGCAGAATGGAAGCAAGTCCCTGCAGCAATGTTCCAACATCTAGTGGAAAGCCTTCCCAGAAGAGTGGAGGTTGTTATAGCAGCAAAGGCGGGACCAACTCCATATAAATGCCCATGATTTTGGAATGAGATGTTCGACAAGCAGGTGTCCACATACATTTGGTCATGTAGTGTATGTAGCTATAGGTAGGGGTAAATTGACTAGGCATCAGGATAGATTATAAACAGTGGCAACAGCGTATGTGATGAGTCAAAAGAGTTAGAAGAGTTAGTACAAAGAAGGTCAATGCAGATAGTCCGGGTAGCTATTTGTTTAACTACTTAGTAGTCTTATGGCTTGGGTGTAGAAGCTGTTTACGGTCCTGTTTACGGTCCAGACTGGGTGCATCGGTACTGCTTGCCGTGCGGTAGCAGAGAGAAAAGTCTATGACTTGGGTGGTTGGTGTTTTTGTTAATTTTTAGGGCCTTCTTCTGACACCGCCTGGTATAGAGGTCCTGGATGGCAGGGAGCTCGGCCCCATGATTTGAGGGCCCATACCACATTTTTCATCCTCCTGAGGGAGAAGAGGCCTTGTCGTGGCTTCTTCACGACTGTGTTGGTGTGTAAGGACCATGTTAATTTCTTAGTGATTTGGACAACAAGGAACTTGAAGCTCTCAACCCGTTCCACCACATGCCCTCCATTTCCTGTGGTCCACGATCAGCTTGTTTGTCCTGCTGATGTTGAGGGAGAGGTTGTTGTCCTGGCACCACACTGCCAGGTCACAGACCTCCTCTCTATAGGTGGTCTCATCGTCATCAGTGATCAGGCCTACCACCGTCGTGTCATCAGCAAACTTAATGATGGTGTTATGGGTGAACAGGGAGTACAGCAGTGGACTAAGTACTCACCACTGAGGGGCCCTGTGTTAAGGGGCCGGCATGGCGGATGTGTTGTTGCCTACCCTCACCACCTGGGAGATGCCTGTCAGGAAGTCCAGGATCCAAATCAAATCAAATCAAAGCAAATTGTATTTGCCACATGCGCCGGATACAACAGGTGTAGACATTACAGTGAAATGCTTACTTACAAGGCCTTAACCAACAATGCAAAGTAAACATAAAAAAAAAAAATTGTGAAGCAAAAAAATAAACAAAAAGAAAAAGCAAATAACTAAAGAGCAGCAGTAAAATAAAATAACAGTAGGGAGGCTATATACAGGGGGGTACCGGTGCAGAGTCAATGTGCGGGGGCACCGGCTAGTCGAGGTAATTGAGGTAATATGTACATGTGGGTAGAGTTAAAGTGACTATGCATAAATAATAAACAGAGTAGCAGCAGAGTAAAAAAGGCAGTGCAAATTGTCCAGGTAGCCATGATTAGCTGTTCAGGAGTTTTATGTCTTGGGGGTAGAAGCTGTTGAGAAGCCTAGACTTGGCGCTCTGGTACCGCTTGCCGTACGGTAGCAGAGAGAACAGTCTATGACTAGGGTGGCTGGAGTCTTTGACAATTTTGAGGGCCTTCCTTTGACACCGCCTGGTATAGAGGTCCTGGATGGCAGGAAGCAGCTTGGCCCCAGTGATGTACTGGGCCGTACGCACTACCCTCTGTAGTGCCTTGCGGTCAGAGGCAGAGTAGTTGCCATACCAGGCGGTGATGCAACCAGTCAGGATGCTCTCGATGGTGCAGCTGTAGAGTTTTTTGAGGATCTGAGGACACATGCCAAATGTTTTCAGTCTCCTGAGGGGGAATAGGCTTTGTCGTGCCCTCTTCACGACTGTCTTAGTGTGTTTGGACCATGATAGTTCGTTGGTGATGTGGACACCAAGGAACTTGAAGCTCTCAACCTGTTCCACTACAGCCCCATCGATGAGAGTGGGGGTGTGCTCAGTCCTCTTTTTTTTTCCTGTAGTCCACAATCATCTCCTTTGTCTTGATCTCGTTGAGGGAGATGTTGTTATCCTGGCACCACATGGCCAGGTCTCTGACCTCCTCCTATAGGCTGTCTCATCGTTGTCGGTGATCAGGCCTACCACTGTTGTGTCGTCGGCAAACTTAATGAAGATGTTGGAGTTCACCCATGCAGTCATGGGTGAACAGGGAGTACAGGAGGGGACTGAGCACACACCCCTAAGGGGCCCCCGTGTTGAGGATCAGCATGGCAGATGTGTTGTTACCTACCCTTACTACCTGGGGGGCGGCTCGTCAGGAAGTCCAGGATCCAGTTGCAGAGGGGTGTAAACACAAGTCCCAGGATCCTTAGCTTAGTGATGAGCTTTGAGGGCACTATGGTGTTGATCGCTGAGCTGTAGTCAATGAATAGCATTCTCACGTAGGTGTTCCTCTTGTCCAGGTGGGAAAGGGCAGTGTGGAGTGCAATAGAGATTGCATCATCAGTGGATCTGTTGGGGCGGTATGCAAATTGGAGTGGGTCTAGGGTTTCTGGGATAATGGTGTTGATGTGAGCCATGACCAGCCTTTCAAAGCACTTCATGGCTACAGATGTGAGTGCTACGGGTCGGTAGTCATTTAGGCAGGTTATCTTAGTGTCCTTGGGCACAGGGACTATGGTGGTCTGCTTGAAACATGTTGGTATTACAGACTCAGTTAGGGACATGTTGAAAATGTCAGTGAAGACACTTGCCAGTTGGTCAGCACATGCTCGGAGTACACGTCCTGGTAATCCGTCTGGCCCTGCGGCCTTGTGAATGTTGACCTGCTTAAAAGTCTTACTCACATCGGCTACGGAGAGTGTGATCACATATTCATCGGGAATAGCTGGTGCTCTCATGCATGCTTCAGTGTTGCTTGCCTCGAAGTGAGCATAGAAGTGATTTATCTCATCTGGTAGGCTTGTGTCACTGGGCAGCTCGCGGCTGTGCTTCCCTTTGTAGTCTGTAATAGTTTTCAAGCCCTGCCACATCCGACGAGCATCAGAGCCGCTGTAGTACGATTCAATCTTAGTCCTGTATTGACTCTTTGCCTGTTTGATGGTTCGTCAGAGGGCATAGCGGCATTTCTTATAAGCTTCCGGGTTAGAGAAAGCGGCAGCTTTACCCTTTAGCTCAGTGAGGATGTTGCCTGTAATCCATGGCTTCTGGTTGGGGTATGTACGTACATTCACTGTGGGGACGACGTCATCAATGCACTTATTGATGAAGCCAGTGACTGATGTGGTGTACTCCTCAATGCCACCAGAAGAATCCCAGAACATATTCCAGTCTGTGCTAGCAAAAAAGTCCTGTAGCTTAGCATCTGCGTCATCTGACCACTTTTTTATTAACCGAGTCACTGGTGCTTCCTGCTTTAGTTTTTGCTTATAAGCAGGAATCAGGAGGATAGAGTTATGGTCAGATTTGCCAAATGGAGGGCGAGGGAGAGCTTTGTATGCGTCTCTGTGTGTGGAGTAAAGGTGGTCTAGATTTTTTTTTCCTCTGGTTGCACATTTACCATGCTGGTAGAAATTAGGTAGAACAGATTTAAGTTTCCCTGCATTAAAGTCCCCGGCCAGTAGGAGCGCTGCCTCTGGATGAGCGTTTTCCTGTATACTTATGGGCTTATACAGCTCATTGAGTGCAGTCTTAGTGCCAGCATTGGTTTGTGGTGGTATATAGACAGCTACGAATAATATAGAAGAAAACTCTCTTAGTAAATAGTGTGGTCTACAGCTTATCATGAGATACTCTACCTCAGGCGAGCAAAACCTTGAGGCTTCCTTAGCCTCTTAAGGCCCAAGCTGTTTTTTTACATGCATTTTTTATTTCTCTTTGCTATTTGGGCTTATTGGAACCTAATTAGAATAAAAACTAAGTATCATCTTTTGATATGATGTACTTTTAGAGAAAAATGATGTCCACATATGTGGATTCATGGTCCGAATTGCATTAGGCTAACATTTTCAACACAACTAATTTAAGTATGTATGTATGTATTTAGTGATTTAATTGTTATTTATTTCATTGGGACCATGTACAGCTTTTTAGCTGCATCAGAGCTAGCTTTTTTCCCATTTTACGTGTGTGCATGTTTACAAGCATATTAGCTGTTTCGAGGAGCCTCAGTCCATAAGTACACTTACGTGTACTTCATGTTTAGCGACCTACAAAGTTGCTAGTTTTTTTTCAAATTTGCATGTCATGACAAATATACAAGGCTTTTATAAATATCTAAATCAGAATAAGCCATGAAATATGACAGAACTTCTACACAATTGTGGACATAAGAGCTAAAAAGTGCTGTCCACGTATGTGACCACTAAGCCCTAGGAGTTAATATTAGATTTTTTGCACCAGCTGTTGTTTACAAATATACACAGACCGCCACCCCTTGTCTTACCGGAGTCGTTCTATCCTGACGATGTAGCGCATATCCCGCCAGCTGTATGTTATCAATATCGTCGTTCAGCCACGACTCGGTGAAACATAAGATATTACTGTTTTGAATGTCCCGTTGGTAGGATAACCGTAATCCTAGGTCGTCTACCTTATTTTCAAATGATTGAACATTGGCTAATAGGATTGATGGAAGAGGCAGTTTACTCGCTCGCCGTCGGATCCTTACAAGGCACCCCGACCTACGTCCACGATATCTCCGTCTCTTTCTCATGCGAATGATGGGAATTTGGGCCTTGTTGGGTGTCTGTAGGATATCCTTTGCGTCCGACTCGTTGAAGAAAAAATATTTGTCCAATACGAGGTGAGTAATCGCTGTCCTGATATCCAGAAGCTCTATTTGGTCATAACAGACGGTGGCAGAAACATTATGTACAGAATAAATTACAAATAACGCCAAAAAACACACATAATAGTAGAATTGGTTAGAGGGCTGTAAAACGGCAGCCATCTTCTCCGGCGCCATTATACACAATCCAGTTGCAGACGAAGGTGTTCATTCCCAGGGTCCTGAGCTTAGTGATGAGCTTTGAGGGTACTATGGTGTTGAACGCTGAGCTGAAGTAAATGAACAGCATTCTCAAATAGTTGTTCCTCTTTTCCAGGTGGGAGAAGGCAGTGTGGAATGCAATAGAGATTGCGTCATACAGTGGGGAAAAAAAGTATTTAGTCAGCCACCAATTGTGCAAGTTCTCCCACTTAAAAAGATGAGAGAGGCCTGTAATTCTCATCATAGGTACACGTCAACTATGACAGACAAATTGAGGAAAAGAAATCCAGAAAATCACATTGTAGGATTTTTTATGAATTTATTTGCAAATGATGGTGGAAAATAAGTATTTGGTCACCTACAAACAAGCATGATTTCTGGCTCTCACAGACCTGTAACTTCTTCTTAAGAGGCTCCTCTGTCCTCCACTCGTTACCTGTATTAATGGCACCTGTTTGAACTTGTTATCAGTATAAAAGACACCTGTCCACAACCTCAAACAGTCACACTGCAAACTCCACTATGGCCAAGACCAAAGAGCTGTCAAAGGACACCAGAAACAAAATTGTAGACCTGCACCAGGCTGGGAAGACTGAATCTGCAATAGGTAAGCAGCTTGGTTTGAAGAAATCAACTGTGGGAGCAATTATTAGGAAATGGAAGACATACAAGACCACTGATAATCTCCCTCGATCTGGGGCTCCACGCAAGATCTCACCCTGTGGGGTCAAAATGATCACAAGAACGGTGAGCAAAAATCCCAGAACCACACGGGGGGACCTAGTGAATGACCTGCAGAGAGCTGGGACCAAAGTAACAAAGCCTACCATCAGTAACACACTACGCCGACAGGGACTCAAATCCTGCAGTGCCAGACGTGTCCCCCTGCTTAAGCCAGTACATGTCCAGGCCCGTCTGAAGTTTGCTAGAGTGCATTTGGATGATCCAGAAGAGGATTGGGAGAATATCATATGGTCAGATGAACCCAAAATATAACTTTTTGGTAAAAACTCAACTCGTCGTGTTTGGAGGACAAAGAATGCTGAGTTGCATCCAAAGAACACCATACCTACTGTGAAGCATGAGGGTGGAAACATCATGCTTTGGGGCAGTTTTTCTGCAAAGGGACCAGGACGACTGATCCGTGTAAAGGAAAGAATGAATGGGGCCATGTATCGTGAGATTTTGAGTGAAAACCTCCTTCCATCAGCAAGGGCATTGAAGATGAAACGTGGCTGGGTCTTTCAGCATGACAATGATCCCAAACACACCACCCGGGCAACGAAGGAGTGGCTTCGTAAGAAGCATTTCAAGGTCCTGGAGTGGCCTAGCCAGTCTCCAGATCTCAACCCCATAGAAAATCTTTGGAGGGAGTTGAAAGTACGTGTTGCCCAGCGAGAGCCCCAAAACATCACTGCTCTAGAGGAGATCTGCATGGAGCAATGGGCCAAAATACCAGCAAAAGTGTGTGAAAACCTTGTGAAGACTTACAGAAAACGTGTGACCTGTGTCATTGCCAACAAAGGGTATATAACAAAGTGTATTGAGAAACTTTTGTTATTAACCAAATACTTATTTTCCACCATAATTTGCAAATTAATTCATTAAAAATCCTACAATGTGATTTTTTGGATTTTATTTTCTCATTTTGTCTGTCATAGTTGACGTGTACCTATGATGAAAATTACAGGCCTCTCTCATCTTTTTAAGTGGGAGAACTTGCACAATTAGTGGCTGACTAAATCCTTTTTTCCCCACTGTATGTGGATTTGTTGGGGTGGTATGCGAATTGGGGTGGGTCCAGGGTGTCTGGGATGATGGTGTTGATGTGAGCCATGACCAGCCTTTCAAAGCATTTCATGGCTACAGATGTGAGTGCTACAGGGCGATAGCCATTTAGACAGGTTATCTTGGCGTTATTTGGCACAGGGAATATGGTGGTATGCTTGAAACATGTAGTTATTACAGACTGGGTCAGGGGGAGGTTGAAAATGTCAGTGAAAACACCCGCCAGCTGGTCAGAGCATGCTCTGAGTACGTGTCCTGGTAATCCGTCTGGCCCGCGGCCTTGTGAATGCTAACCTGTTTAAAGGTCTTACTCACATCAGCTACGGAGAGCGAGACCACACAGTTGTCCAGAACTATTGGTGCTCTCATGCATGGTTCAGTGTTGCTTGCCTTGAAGCGAGCATAGAAGGCATTTAGCTCATCTGCTAGGCTTGTGTCACTGGGCAGCTCGCGGCTGGGTTTCCCTTTGAAATTTGTGATGGTTTTCAAGCCCTGCCACATCCGACGAGCATCAGTGCCGGCGTAGTAGGATTAGATCTTAGTCCTGTATTGACGTTTTGCCTGTTTGATGGTTCATCTAAGGTCTTAGCGGGATTTCTTATAAGCGTCCGGATTAGTGTCCCGCTCCTTGAAAGCGGCAGCTCTAGCCTTTAGCTCAGTGCGGATGTCATCTGTAATCCATGGCTTTTGGTTGGGATATGTGCGTACGGTCACTGTGGGGACGATACCTTCGATGCAATAATTAATGAAGCCAGTGACTGATGTGGTAAACTCCTCAATGTTATCGGATGAATCCCGGAACATATTCCAGTCTGTGCTAGCAAAACAGTTCTGTAGCTTAGCATCCGCTTCATCAGACCACTTCCGTATTGAGTGCATCACTGGTACCTCCTGTTTGAGTTTTTGCTTGTAAGCATGAATCAGGAGGATATAGTTATGGTCAGATTTGCAAAAGGGAGGGTGAGGGAGGGTATGGATTTCTTTGTGTGGAGTAAAGGTGATCTAGAGTTTTGTTGCCTCTAGCTGCACAGGTGACATGATGGTAAAAATGAGTTAAAACGGATTTCAGTTCCCCTGCATTAACGAGAAGTGCCCCCTCTGGCTGTGCATTTTCTTGTTTGCTTATGGCCCTATACAGCTCGTTGAGTGCGGTCATAGTGCCAGCATCAGTTTGTGGTGGTAAATAGACAGCTACGATAAATATAGATGAAAACGCTCTTGGTAAATAGTATGATGTACATCTTATCATGAGGTATTCTAACTCAGGCGAGCAACAACTCGACACATCCTTAACATTAGAGATCGCGCACCAGCTGTTGTTAACAAAGAGACACACCCCTCCCCCTCTCATCTTACCCGAAGCTGCCGTGCGATCTTGACAATGCATGGAAAAGCCAGTGAGGTGTATATTATCCAAGTTCTTGTTCAGTCACGACTTCGAGAAACATAGGATATTACAGTTCTTCAGGTTCCGTTGATAGGATAATCTCGAACGGAGCTTGTCCAGTTTGTTCTCTAGTGATTGTACGTTCTGCAAAAAAACTGAGGGCGATGGCGGTCTAGATGCTCGCCGACGTAGCCTAATCATGACTCCGCCTCGTTTGCCTCTCTTTCTTTCGCCGCCTCTTCCTTTTTCGAGTCCTTGGGATCAGGGCATGGTCCAGGGTAAGCATAACGTCCAGAGCTGCCGACTCGATGAAGTAGAAATCTTCATCCAAATCGAGGTTAGTGATCGCTGTTCTGATGTCCAGAAGCTGTTTTTGGTCATAGGAAATTATGGTGGAAATATGTTCCACTGCAGCGCCATCTTGCCAGAGAATCCCCTTTTGGCTTAGAGCAAAGATTCAGTTCAGTTTGTCACATTTTTTAGAGGAAGTACTTACCATAGGGCTGTGGTGGAGACATAATGCACTAACTCTGTGAAAGGAAGGGGGTCCGAGGAGGCGCCACAGCTACGACATACAAACTGAGGGGAGAAAAACAATGTTTCATGTCAAATGAAAATAACAGAATAACTATACAGAAAGTTAAAATTGGAAATCCGATGATATGTGTATATGCCTTGTCCAATTGGCCTTCGGGTCATCTATATACAGTGGGAGAACAAGTATTTGATACACTGCCGATTTTGCAGGTTTTCCTACTTACAAAGCATGTAATAATCAGACAGGTTTTTTACATGGAAGATACATTGGAGATAATATAAGCCAAGTATTGGAAACAATAGAACACTATGGAAAATATGGGAAACCAGACCTGCTATTCATAGCAGACTTCGAAAAGGCATTTGATAAAGTTCGACTGGGGTTTATATATAAATGCCTGGAGCATTTCAATTTTGGAGAATCTCTTATAAAATGGGTCAAAATCATGTATAGTAACCCTAGGTGTAAAATAGTAAATAATGGCTATTTCTCAGAAAGTTTTAAACTGTCAAGAGGAGTGAAACAAGGTTGTCCACTATCGGCATATCTATTTATTGTGGCCATCGAGATGTTAGCTATTAAAATCAGATCAAATGATAATATCAGAGGATTAGAAATACAGGGCTTAAAAACAAAGGTGTCATTGTACGCTGATGATTCATGTTTTCTTTTAAATCCACAACTAGAATCCCTCCACAGCCTCATAGAGGATCTAGATACATTTTCTAACCTCTCTGGATTACAACCAAATTATGACAAATGTACTATATTACGTATTGGATCACTAAAAAATACAATTTTTACATTACCATGTAGTTTACCAATAAAATGGTCTGATGGTGATGTGGATATACTCGGAATAAATATCCCAAAGGAAATAAATGATCTCACTTCAATACATTTTAATAGAAAGTTAGCAAAAATAGATAAGATCTTACTACCATGGAAAGGAAAATACCTGTCAATTTGTGGAAAAATCACCCTGATTAACTCTTTAGTATTATCCCAGTTTACCTATTTGCTTATGGTCTTGCCTACGCCTAGCGAACAGTTTTTTAAATTATATGAGAAAAAAATATTCAATTTTATTTGGAACGGCAAGCCAGACAAAATTAAAAGGGCATATTTATATAATGAATATGAATTCGGAGGACAGAAATTATTAAATATTAAAGCATTAGACCTATCACTAAAAGCTTCAGTCATACAAAGTTATACTTAAATCCGAACTGGTGCTCAAGCAAATTAGTAAGATTGTCTCACCCAATGTTCAAGAAAGGCCTTTTTCCCTTTATTCAGATTACAACCTCTCACTTTCAGTTATTTGAAAAGGAAATAATCTCCCAAATATCACTATTTCTAAAACAAGCCATAGAAAGTTGGTTGCAATTTCAATTTAATCCTCCAGAAACGACAGAACAAATAATGCAACAAATATTGTGGTTAAATTCAAATATACTAATTGACAAAAAACCTTTATGTTTTGACAGAATGTTTAAAAAAGGTATAATCTTCGTAAATGATATCATCGGTAGGACTGGTGGAGTTATGTCGCACATGCAGCTAACAAAAACATATGGAAATGTCTGCTCTACCCAAAATTACAACCAAATAATTGCAGCCTTACCGCAAAAGTGGAAGAGGAAAGTGGAAGGGGGAGAAAGTAAGGAACTTGTCTGTCGGCCTTGCATTAAAGAACATAATTGGTTAAGGAAAACTGTGATAAATAAAAAAGTATATCAGTTTCACTTAAGGACCAAAGGATTGACAGCCGTCCCATATAGATTGCAAAATAGTTGGGAAGAGATCTTTGACGTACCGATCCCATGGCATCGTGTTTATGAACTGACACGCAAAACGACACCGGATTCAAAAATTAGAATCTTTCAATTTAAATTATTATATAAAATTCTTGCTACCAATATAATGTTATTTATATGGGGGATACAATCTTCCCAGCTCTGCAGATTTTGCTGTGGTTCTGTCCATTTGTAGCTTGTTTTTGGACACAGGTCCAGGAATGGCTAAAGGATTGCAATATTTACCTGGGAAGACCTGGGAAGATACCTACTGGGTGATCTGAAAAGTCATAGTCAATCAATCAATAATATAATAATACTTTTAGCAAAAATGTTTATTTTTAATTCACAATCTGTAGAAGCAATGAGAATAGAAAGGTTCAGAACTTTTGTAAAACATCACAGTACGGTTGAAATATATATGGCAAATAGAAATCCTATAAGGATGGTGTTAAGAGATAGATGGGAGGTATTGAATAGAGTTGAAGGATGGGACTAATAACAAATAACAACAAATAATAACAAAGATAGCTAATAATGTAAGCATACTGTGTCCATAATAAGTATATAGGTTGTATGTTGGGAGCTTTTGGGAAAGAGCACAGTTAGAAAGATATGGCATATAGAAGCAAACCGGATGGACATCATGAAAATGATCGGAGAGGTTGAGAGTAGAAGAAGTTCAGGAGCAAAAAAATATATATATATATATATATATATATATATATATATATATATATATATATATATATATATATATATAATAGAATTATTGTAAAATTAACTCTGTCCATAAGGTGTAGATAGTAAGTATAGACCGGAAGTAGAGGCCTGGGCATTGTTGTTCACTAATTTACTCCAAGTAGGGAAAGGATGGTGGGGTTGAAAAGTAATAAAGGGGAGTATATATATTTAAAAAAACATGGGGGATTGGAAGTGATGCAGACAATTACATTGATAGAAGATACAATCTATCTGCAATATTAAGCTGATCCATTCCCCCACCCAAAAAATAAATAAATAAAATAAAATCATGTAGAGGTCTGTAATTTTTTATCATAGGTACACTTCAACTGTGAGAGATGGAATCTAAAACAAAAATCCAGAAAATCACATTGTATTTTTTAGTAATTAATTTGCATTTTATTGCATGACATAAGTATTTGATCACCTACCAACCAGTAAGAATTCCGGCTCTCACAGACCTTATTAGTTTTTCTTTAAGAAGCCCTCCTGTTCTCCACTCATTACCTGTATTAACTGCACCTGTTTGAACTCGTTACCTGTATAAAAGACACCTGTCCACACACTCAATCAAACAGACTCCAACCTCTCCACAATGGCCAAGACCAGAGAGCTGTGTAAGGACATCAGGGATAAAATTGTAGACCTGCACAAGGCTGGGATGGGCTACAGGACAATAGGCAAGCAGTTTGGTGAGAAGGCAACAACTGTTGGCGCAATTATTAGAAAATGGAAGTTCAAGATGACGGTCAATTAAACTCGGTCTGGGGCTCCATGCAAGATCTCACCTCGTGGGGCATCAATGATCATGAGGAAGGTGAGGGATCAGCCCAGAACTACACGGCAGGACCTGGTCAATGACCTGAAGAGAACTGGGACCACAGTCTCAAAGAAAACCATTAGTAACACACTACGCCGTCATGGATTAAAATCCTGCAGCGCACGCAAGGTCCCCCTGCTCAAGCCAGCGCATGTCCAGGCCCGTCTGAAGTTTGCCAATGACCATTTGGATGATCCAGAGGAGGAATGGGAGAAGGTCATGTGGTCTGATGAGACAAAAAATAGAGCTTTTTGGTCTAAACTCTACTCGCCGTGTTTGGAGGAAGAAGAATGATGAGTACAACCCCAAGAACACCATCCCAACCGTGAATCATGGAGGTGGAAACATCATTCTTTGGGGATGCTTTTCTGCAAAGGGGACAGGACAACTGCACCGTATTGAGGGGAGAATGGATGGGGCCATGTATCGCGAGATCTTGGCCAACAACCTCCTTCCCTCAGTAAGAGCATGGAAGATGGGTCGTGGCTGGGTCTTCCAGCATGACAACGACCAGAAACACACAGCCAGGGCAACTAAGGAGTGGCTCCGTAAGAAGCATCTCAAGGTCCTGGAGTGGCCTAGCCAGTCTCCAGACCTGAACCCAATAGAACATCTTTGGAGGGAGCTGAAAGTCCGTATTGCCCAGCGACAGCCCCGAAACCTGAAGGATCTTGAGAAGGTCTGTATGGAGGAGTGGGCCAAACTCCCTGCTGCAGTGTGTGCAAACCTGGTCAAGACCTACAGGAAACGTATGATCTCTGTAATTGCAAACAAAGGTTTCTGTACCAAATATTAAGTTCTGCTTTTCTGATGTATCAAATACTTATGTCATGCAATAAAATGCAAATGAATTACTTAAAACTCATACAATGTGATTTTCTGGATTTTTGTTTTAGATTCTGCCTCTCACAGTTGAAGTGTACCTATGATAAAAATTACAGACCTCTACATGCTTTGTAAGTAGGAAAACCTGCAAAATCAGCAGTGTATCAAATACTTGTTCTCCCCACTTTATGTATATTTCGCAAAATCTAATTTATGCTTTTTTAAATCTTCCCTTCGCTGTGTATGTTTGCTGTGTGTATGCTTTTATTTATGCATGTATATGGCTTTCTTAGGCCAAAAATAACTGGCCCAAACTGGCTGATAATATCATTATAAGATGATAACACATTATAAACACTTCATAGACACTGATGGCAAGGCTTATAATGCATTATGGACGTATCATAATGCATTATATCTGTATCCCTTAAGTAGAGTGTTACCCACTAGTCTATATGTCTCTCCTTTTCCCTCTTTCCAATCAACAGTGGAATAAATAAATCACATTACCTGTTCATAAAGTGTCATGGCAAACTTCTGGTGGGTAATGCAGGACTTGGATGTACAGGCCTCAGTCGCTGTGTCAGAAACTATGTGCAGGTGAATCCTCTCCAGAATGTTCTCCTTGTGCACCAAGAATTAAACAAAATGAGGTCAGACATCTGAAGTCAGTTACTGTTAGAGTTTTCCATTACATCCTTAGCATCTGTAGCCCAAACTATCCTGATACACATATCTGTGAGTAAAAAAACATAACAGTGTACACTGAGTGTACAAAACGTTAACAACACCTAACTAATATTGAGTTGCACTTGTAGTCCATGCCTCAATTCATCGGAACATGGACTACAAGGTGTCGAAAGCATTCCACAGGGATGATGGTCCATGTTGACTCCAATGCTTCCCACAGTTGTCTCAAGTTGGCTGGATGTCCTTTGGGTGGTGGACCATTCTTGATACACACGGAAAACTGTTGAGTGTGAAAAACCAGCAGTGTTGCAGTTATTGACACACTTAAACAGGTGCGCCTGGCACCTACTACTATACCCCGTTCAAAGGCACTTCAATCTTTTGTCTTGGCCATTCACCCTCTGAATGACACACATCTGTCCATAATAAAGCGCAGCTTCTTAACAACACTATCAACAAGGCAGGTCCTACAGGCCCTAGTTTTGTCGCACCTGGACTACTGTTCAGTCGTGTGGTCAGTTGCCACAAAGACAGACTTAGGAAAATTACAATTGGCTCATAACAGGGCAGCACGGCTGGCCCTTAAATGTACACGGGGAGCTAACATTAATGATATGCATGTCAATCTCTCATGGCTCAAAGTGGAGGAAAGATTGACTTCATCACTACATGTTTTTGTAAGAGGTGTTGACAAGCTGAACGCACCGAGATGTCTGTTTAAACTAATAGCACAAAGCTCGGACACCCATGCATACCCCATGAGAGGTCTCCTCACAATCCCCAAGTCCAGAACAGACTATGGGAGGCGCACAGTACTACATAGACCCATGACTACATGGAACCATACTCCACATCAGGTAACTGATGCAAGCAATCAGATTTTAAAAAACAGATTAAAAAATCATCTTATGGAGCAGTGGGGACTGTGAAGAGACACACACAGGCGCTTGCACATGCACTCCACACACACGTACATTGTAACATTGTGGTATGGTGGTATTATACATTTGTTTTGTAGATATGTAGTGGTGTAATAATGTTATATGATGTACTGCTTTATCTTTTGTTTTATGTGTAATAGGAAGACCCCTTGGCAGCAGGTAATGGGGATCCCGAATAAATACTAATACAAATACATACACAATCCATGTCTCAATTGTCTCAAGGTTTTAAAATCCTTCTTTAACCTGTCTCCTCCCCTTTATCTACACTGATTGAAGTGGTAACATCAATAAGGGATCATAGCTTTCACCTGGATTCACCTGGTCTGTCTATGTCATGGAAAGAGCAGGTGATCCTAATGTTTGGTACACTCAGTAAATAATTTACCCAAAAGGCAAGTGCTTTTTTTTACCCTCTGACCTCCTAGCTTCTGTTCCTTTAGCTCAGTGTTTCCCAAACCTCTCCTTAAAGTACCCCCAGCCGTTTCCACTTATTTGATTTATTCCAGAACTAGCACAGCTTAACTGGTTAAGTGACTAGTTGAATCAGGTGTATTTGTACTGGAATACATAGGCTGGGATAGGGTTGCAAAATTACTTTTGGGAAAGTTACTGGAATTTTGCAAATTTAAGGGGTACCAAAGGAGAGTTTTGGCTGATATGACATTGCGATCGCTAAAAAGAAAGTGCTACGGTTCTAGACTTACAAAGCACTCTGCAGCGTCGTCCATGTGGCCTAGTTGGAAGCGCTGCTCGTCCTTAAAGGTTTCAGCGAGGGCGTGGCGCAGGCTATCCGAAGGCAACGCTCGCTCTCGGCTCTGCTGGAACTGGCTGAAAATACTCTACAGGGAGAAAAAGCGTTGTAGAGAATTGAGGGGCGAGGGAAATACTGTAAATTGCCTTATTTATCAAGTCACTAAGTGCCAGTTTCCTGGACCCAGATTCAGCTCAGTCCTGGACTAAAAAGAATGTTCAATGCAGTCTAGGATTAGTCTTAATTCTAGGTCTGGAACACCGCCCACTGGGCACAGACAATTCAACGTCTATTCCACGTTGGTTCAACGTTATTTAATTGAAATGACTTGGAAACAATATTGATTCAACCAGCGTGTGCCCAGTGGGTGGGTTTAAAAGATCTACAAATATCAATGGCTATTTTTGTTTAAATAAAAACAAAATAACTATTCTACATTTTTTATGAGTGGTATGGTAAACTTGGACATCTTGTGATAAAATAATATGCCATTTAGCAGACACTTTTATCCAAAGCGACTTACAGTCATGCGTGCATACATTTTTTGTGTATGGGTGGTCCCGGGGATCGAACCCACTACCTTGGCGTTACAAGCACTGTTCTCTACCAGCTGAGCTACAGAGGACCACTATCTCTTGAATAAGTCATTCAACTAGGTGGAAGATGTATTGTGATTATGATATTATATACAAACCTTTAAAGCGCAGAAAATGCAGGCATCCCCTAGACAAAAATGACCAGGAAGCTGTCTCAAACTCCTCCTGAAAATGTCCAACTGCCATAGCACCTGTTCAGGTGAAATGACAGAATTGTACTGATCATATTCAAATCACATTTATATGTATATTAATCCAACAATATCTGTTTTAGTCCTACATGAAGTTCTACATGAAATGTAGACCTACGTCCTACATAGAAAAAAGCATGGATAAATCTTAATTTAGTAGTAATCTTGCCCCTTAGCCTTCCATAGGAAATAATCTATGTTTACACTGTTGCATAAACCTGCATATTGACAAGGTTTAGCAATCACCTGTACGGCACTGTTGAGGAAGCAGCTATTCTGTCCTGGTTCGTTCAGCAGGCCTTTGGTGAGAGCCAGAGACAACATGCTCCCAGGCTGATAGGACTTCCCCAGACCCCCACCACCACCAACACCTCCAGGCTTTTTGAAGAGCTTGACCCATGCCATAGAGTTAGAGCCTGCCCCTGGGGAAAGAGCAGTCACCAGTTGTTTTTATGCTCTAATAGGAAATGGATATACAAATGTGGTTCTGGACCAGGAGTTTAAGACCGCTGTTATGAGATATATCCATAGAGAATACTTTAATCATACAATAAATCCTGAGGGGTAAGTCCTTATGTGTCCATGCAAATCTTAGAGAGTGAATAGCACTT
The DNA here is from genome assembly GCF_020615455.1 of Coregonus clupeaformis. Classification (NCBI taxonomy): domain Eukaryota; kingdom Metazoa; phylum Chordata; class Actinopteri; order Salmoniformes; family Salmonidae; genus Coregonus; species Coregonus clupeaformis. The sequence continues at coordinate 151,399 of NW_025533742.1, read as the reverse complement.
GGCCACTGGTTATGATCACACATTGGTTTAGGTAGGATTTAGTGACTTGTGTGATGGGAGCTGTTGTTTACCTTCTCCAGAGAGTGGGGGAGGCTTGCTGCAGCTGGACATACTGGGAAGCGGGACCTAGCAGGCCATGGGACCAATCCATTACATCCCTGCCTCGCACTTCCAAAGAGATCCATTGAAGTCCTTCCCAGGCTCATCCATAGGGAAGCTTTGCAATAGCACTATTGGACATTGAATGACAATGAGACCAAGTCTAAAGAGAGGAAGAGAGATGGGACAAATCATTGGCTTAAAAAAAAACTTTGGGCAATGACAGCACAAAGAGCACAAACCGTCATTCTTTTACCAAACTTTGCATCTGCACTGTTCTTAAAGTAAACAGCTTTGTGAGAAAAAAAATTCTGCGGGAATTGTTAAAAGTAGTAATTGTGCATAGAGTTGTATGGTTTGTTTAACTTTGCAATCATTGGTTTTTGTTTGACATACATTTTAAAGTGAAAAAGCTGGGTCTCAATGTCACTCTGTTACCGTGGAATTGCCCTACTGCTTTCAAAGGATGATAATATTCAATGCCAGTGAGTTACCACTTAAATGAACATGTATCTAACTTGAATATTTTTCTTGTGTTAATTTTCAAATAGATTTTTGGAACAGATTAGGGACAGATAAAAATGTACAGTTGAACCAGTTTTTCAATAAAATGCATCATAGTTTAAGCCAATTGTCAATGCTATTTGTGATACAATTCCCTGATTTCCCATGGCCACCCCTGACTGGTGCTTGGTCCCCCCTCTGGCCCCCCATAAAAATTAAATAATCTTAGAATAGCCCCTATTATTATGTTGCTTTACTGCCATTGTTTTATCCCATGCCTTCATACATTGTTTATGACCTTCTCAAAGTGTTATGATTTTATTTTACATACACCTAAATAGAATCTAGATGATGATAGTTATATAAGTGATCATAGATACTAGAGACTAGTGACCATAGAGACTAGGCCAACGGTTGCAATGGCTTCTCTGTGTTGTGATTGACGGGAGCTGGGTGGACAACGTTACAACTGTATAGGCTACTTGGGCAATGAATCAACCGTCAGTTCACAGGCATTAGCTGCTTTCCAAGTCACGGGTTGTCACAGCACTGAAAAATACAGTACAGCCTGGCATACACATTATTTCATCACATTAGGACTGTGTGGAAGTCTGGATATTCCCCATACCAAAACAGCACACATATCTAGCTAACTAGGCCAATGAGGCTCCCTGCAGGGTTGGGGTCAATTCGAATGGAAGTCAGTCGATTCTGGAAGTAAACTGACATTCCAATCCAATAACTGAAAAAAGGGCATCTATTTTCAATGACTACTCAATAAACTGAAAAGTAGAAGATACAGTACATGACCAAAAGTATGTGGACACCTGCTTGTCGAACATCTCATTCCAAAATCATGGGCCTTAATATGGAGTTGGTCCCCCCTTTGCTGCTATAACAGCCTCCACTCTCCTGGAAAGGCTTTCCACTAGATGTTGGAACATTGCTGCGGGGACTTGCTTCCTTTCAGCCACAAGAGCATTAGTGAGGTCGGGCACTGATGTTGGGCGATTAGGCCTGGCTCGCAGTCGGTGTTCCAATTCATCCCAAAGGTATTCGATGGGGTTGAGGTCATTGTATGTCATTGTATGCTGTAGCGTTAATATTTCCCTGCACTGGAACTAAGGGGCCTAGCCCAAACCAAGAAAAATAGCCCCAGACCATTATTCCTTCTCCACCAAACTTTACAGTTGGCACTATGCATTCGGGCAGGTAGCGTTCTCCTGGCATCCGCCAAATCCAGATTAATCCATCAGACTGCCAGATAGTGAAGCGTGATTCATCACTCCAGAGAACGCGTTTCCACTGCTCCAGAGTCCAATGGCTTTACACCACTCATGTGCATGGTGATCTTAGGCTTGTGTGCGGCTGCACGGCCATGGAAACCCATTTCATTAAGCTCCCAACGAACAGTTATTGTGCTGACGTTGCTTCCAGAGGCAGTTTGGAACTCGGTAGTGAGTGTTGCAACCGAGGACAGACAATTTTTCTGTGAGCTTGTGTGGCTACCACTTCGCTGCTGAGCCATTGTTGCTCCTAGATGTTTCCACTTCACAATAGCAGCACTTACAGTTGACCGGAGTAGCTCTAGCAGGGCAGAAATTTGATGAACTGACTTGTTGGAAAGGTGGCATCCTATGACGGTGTCACGTTGAAAGTCACTGAGCTCTTCTGTAAGGCCATTCTACTACCAATGTTTGTCTATGGAGATTGCATCACTGTCTGCTCGATTTTATACATCTGTCAGCAACGGGTGTGGATGAACTAGCCGAATCCACTTATTTGAAGGGGTGTCCACATACTTTTGTATATATAGTGTATTTATTTCAAAAGTTGTTGAATGTTTTTTTTGTATTTTTATCACTTCCTGAATTGACTGCCTTCAATTCAAATGGATCCAATCCTGGTTTCCCTGCACTCTGAAACATTACAGACAGGACAGCTTTTGATCTTGTTGCCAAGCTGTGATGCTGCCGAGTCATGATGCTTTCCAGGAAGCCACAGAATTAATTCCATATGAAGTAGGATTAGGCCTCGACCCAAGTAATAGCCCTAATATCCTACAGGTAGGTAACCTAGAAGCACATTACAAAACATTAGGTTACTCTTATAGGAGTGTAATAACACTGTAATTACACTTTATTCTACACTGAACTCCATCTCTATCACTACGTGATAGTAAAGCATTACAAAAACATTTATGTTATTACAATGTTGTTATTGTAGTAATTACAGTATTAATACACAGGTATACGAGCAAATTAATGCAAAGTGTTACCGTTAAGCTATTCTCATCCTCTTCTCTAAGAGTTGGCTATGGACTATCACTTTAGTGTTTCTAATCCATAAAGACACTGCTATATAACACATAATATTTTATATTCTATAATATTTTCTGGGTCCAACCGGCCACATTTTTCTTGAAAGATGGTTATCCTCCTCCTGTCTGACAATCTAGTCAGATCTCAGATGTGCCATGGATACAATAAGCAGGAAGAATTATACTTCTCATTAATACTGTACCTGTGTCCCAAATGGCATCCTATTCCCTTTGAAGTGCTCTACTTTTGACCAGGACCCATAGGGGACTATATAGGGAATAGGGTGCCATTTGGGATGCATGGAATACCTCCTAATAATAGTTATGTATTAAACAAGAAGCCCTGTATTAAGACAAGTAAATCCCAACCCAAAGTGCTCTACAAACCTGCTTCTGAGATCATACAAGAGCTAGAGGCAATAGCTCCATCTTTCCATCTGATAAGTGGGTGGAATTCTAGCCATATTGCCTCAAAACTACCTAGATGTAGGGGCTAGATTATGTTTGCTTCTGGACAGGGCTGCTGCTTGGTTTGAATAAGCTATAGCCCTGTCCAGAAACTACCTGTTAGGCACTAATACAGATCCGAAAGGTTTGGATAAGAATAAGCAACATGACAGAACAGCGCACCTATCAATACATGACTTTATGTTATGCATGAAATTAGATGTGTTTTCAGTGAACTATCCTTTCACATGTTGTTTGCCATCACTGACTTTAGCATAATATCTGCACCTGTAGTTGACCCATGTTTGTCCTTATTTCTGCTATTTCCAAATTAGATGTTTTTGCTTGTAACAATAAAATATTTACAACATTTACAAAATGTTCACTGGATACACTAGATACACTGCCTTCAATTCGAATTGAGCCCAACCCTGGTATCCATGTTGTGACCAAAAAGTGGCATACATATATATACCTGAATAATCACAAGCAAATAGAATAGACATGAACAAATATTATTCAATCTGTTTATCTGCACATGTGGTGTATTCTTCAAATAGAAAAAGGATGCTTATCATAGCCCTATAATTATAACCTAAACCTTCATATGATATCATTTAGCCTATAATCCATCCTTGCATGGACTGTATTATTCTAAATAGCGACGGTTTTTTCTACCATGCATAGGACTACTTCAGATGCCATTGCATATCCTGCAATTTACACCTGTTAGGACGCATGCGTGTTATGGGGGAACCGCTTTATTTACCGCAACTCGTATCACTGCATCACAGAAAACATACCCGTTCGATACAAAATCTCATAACACACATGCAAAACTCACCGTATCGCGTCGATAATATTTGGCCGATATAATAGATCTCCCAAAGCAGCTTAGTTGTCAACATTAGATTCCCACAAGTGTTGCCCCCTAAAAATCCTATAAGCAAAAATGACTGCAATAGACTACCCAGACACGCTCGTGGATAATGTCAGGCAGTACGGATGGATGGAATCTGTGGTCAAATGCAGTAATAAATTGCAACGCTAGTGCAGTGATACAATGCCAACCCGCATTTTAAACGTCATACCCGAATACTTATTGTCTCTTGTCTTATTCTAGCCTGACAATGTCCTTGATGTTTTGTCGTTTTCGGTTCAAATACGGAATTCATTTCGGGAAATAAATCCAGTAGCGGTCTATGCCTGAATGTCATCCGCAGATTAGTGATGTTTTGAGAGTTGCGAGGTCAAAATCCGCCCCTAGTGTACAGTAGCCTACTGCAATTCCCAAAGTAATATCTCGGCCTCATGGGCGCACTTGATGGCAAATCGCTTGTCTCGCAGAGCAGACACAAGCATTCGGCGATTGGTTTGTCCCATTTGAGGTGAGACTAGAAATCACATGACTCTCAAAAAACTGTTTCACAATAAGGCTGACTGCAGCATGTAACGTGGCAATAGTCTAGGCTTACTGTATAAAGCTATGCTTTGATGTTTGCAATTATAAAATGCAGTTATCTAAAGACCATGTTCCTTGAGATAAAAACATATTCAGGGGGGAAATATAGATGGGTCATTCTGCGAGGAAAGAAAAGTATATGTCAATCGCTAGGTATCCATCCAATTGGAGACAGATTTTCATGCGAAAATTCTAAAGTCCCACCAGTGGTGTGTTTCCACCAAATGGACTTGTTGATGAAAGTCAGTGCTTGGTGACAAAATGCACACTAAATGTACTTTTTCTCTTAAGTTTTCATGTACTGAATAAAAATAAAAAATTCAACGTGTTTCCGTCACATTTTCAATTCTACCTAATGTTTTGTCACAAAAACTGTTACATTAAATAGCAAATGCGTCTACTCTGGGCTTGGCACTTGCGCTCTAGCCAACAGTTTACAAATACAGTGCAGGTAGGCTGTGCGGGTTGGCTAGTCTACATGATCAGATTATTATGGATAAGAGCGAGAATATTTGTATTTGTCAAATGGCTGTCAAAAATCGATCATAATGTCGCCAGAATAAGACCCTCTGTATTTATTGGAAAGCAGCATCAAGTGCACTTTCATCATAATGTATTTAATCTGTAGCCTAAAAAACTGCATGGTTTCCCAAGTAGTAGTGGGAGGACCACACACCATATCATCATGACTGCAAATGTACTTCCATATCTGATGGTTATTATATCAATATTTACCCATAAAGGCATTTTCACCGCCATTTCCTGCATAATTAATTTTACCTACACAAAAAGATCCCATGTCTAACAAGCAAATTATTTGTTGGCATTTATAAAATTACAACGAAACTTCCTGTTTCTGTCAAAGCTGTCATGATTTATTTTTAATAAAATATGACTTTACTTTACTTTACTTACTAGGTTTTCATCCAATTGGCAACAGATTTTCATGCTAATATTCAAAAATCCGCTTAAAGAAAAGATGCATATTTTCCCACCAGTTGTGTGTTTCCACCAAACGGACTTGTTGAGGATAAAAATCAGTGAGTGATGGCCTAGTGCACACAAAATTTACTTTTTAGCTTAAGTTTTACCAATTGTCACAAAAACTGTTGCTTTAAATGTGCCTACTCTGTGAGTCCATACAATTTTACAAAAACGTCCTGTTTCCATCACAGCTGTCCTGATTTTTTAAAATATTGGTATGACTTTACTCACATAAAAACTGTGGATGGAAACGTGGTTAATGAAACTAAAATTGATTTCCCTTTTATAAAATGTTTCGTTTTTAAAGGAGAATGAATTTTTTGCAGAGTGGTATTTTTTGTTGTTGCTTTAGTTTAGAAATTAGAGTGGGAGAAAGAAAGAGGGGAAGTACAGTTTAGAAAATGGCATATTGGGGATTCAATCCCTGTCATCGAGGGGCATGTCTAGTCCGGAGGTGGCTGTGTTGATCAGTCAATAGAGTAGACCAAACTCCAGCACTCCTAAACAATACAATTAAATCAATTAAAATTATTTTTTTGAATAAAATGGCATATCCAGGCCAATGGCCTCTATTTCAGTTCGCTATCCACAACTCAGAAAGCACCGTTGCATTTGTTGTGACTAGTAGGCCTATGCTATTTTCCCACAAAAATGAATGCAGGGTAGTAGGGGACCACCCATCGGGAAAATGTCTTAATTCCCATGAGATCTTGAAACTTGGCAGATGTAAAGGCAGAACCATTGTCTGACTCTGACACAATTACATTTGACAGGCTCTCAATTTGAAATCAATGTTTGAACTGTTTAAAACGATTTCTAGCCCATATTTTCTGAGCTTCTTGTTCAGCCTTGGGAGGCAAGTGAGAGGAGCTCTTGTCCAGCTTTTGATCGTTTCAAATAATGATTTGTGTTCCAAAGTATTTCTTATTAAATGAGATCTACAGCAGCTGTAGTGATATCATATCATCATGAAATACAGTGGATGTTCAATCTTTTTCTGGGTATAGCTAAACAAATTAATGGAAACCAATGGGATGCTAATATTAGCAATATGCTGACATTACCTACTGAAACAGCTGATTCCATGGACTCCTTTTGAATAAAAAAAACCATTAAGAAATTGCTACAACAACCACGTTTCCATCCACAGTTTTTATGCGAGTGAAGTCATTTCGTATAAAAAAATCACAACAGCTGTGATGGAAACAGGACGTTTTGGTGTAATTTTATAAATGCTGACAGATCATTTGTTTGTTCGACATGGTGGGATCTTTTTGTGTCTGTAAAATTAATTATGTGGAAAATGGTGGTAGAAACACTTTTATGTGCAAATATTGATATAAAAACAGTCATATGTAAATACATTTTGAGTCACACAATGATATGGTGTGTAGTCCTCACACTACTAGGGAAACCATGCAGTTTATTAGGCTACAGATTAAATAAGTTATGATGAACTTCACAGGGTGGTGAAAGTACACAGTGATGAGCTTAATCTCATCATGTAGACTAGCCAACCCGAACAGCATACCCGCACTGTATATACCAGCTGTTGGCTAGAGCGCAGGTGCCAAGACCAGAGTAGGCACATTTACTATTTAACGCAACTACATTTGTGACAAACTATCGGTAGAGTTGAGAATGCAATGGAAACACATTGAACTTTAGATTTGTATTCTGTACATGAAAACTTAAGCGAAAAAGTAAATTTTGTGTGCACTACCTCATCATCACACACTGATTTCTATCTGCAACAAGTCCGTTTGATGGAAACATACCACTGGTGGGAAAATGAACATGTTTTCTGTGTATTCTAGAATATTCACATGAAAATCTGTCACCAATGGGATGGAAACCTAGCTACTGTCAGGAAACTATTCCTGTTATAGTGTCATAAAACTATCCCTTTAAAACAGCATACTCATTTAAAATCAATGTTAATTTGTGATTTTTATACACATAGGCCTATAGTATACTAGTGCTATATTCAGACTGCTCAGACTACAGAGAATTGATTCACACTCCTGTCTGTCAGGCTGGTTCTTTAGCAGCCAGATGGTTCAATCCATATTTTCTGCTATATTTCGTTTGCCAGCCATTGTGGCTAATGAGCAGGTCACAAAATGACCTTCTGCAGTTAGAACTAACAACATTGCTATAGATAAAGCTATAGGCTAATTTAACCAAATTGTTTAACAGAATGACATTGGTTCTGGGTATTTTCCTCTCCTTTTAATTTGTGATTTTGGTAGTGGAAAAAAAGTTAAATGATTTCTGTAAGTTCTTTTGAGGTGGTGTACATCTGCTGCAAAACTATTTTTACCTTCTTTAAATGTAGTCAGTCAATGGACCCTAGTAGATAATTTACAGTGTGTGTGTGTGTGTGTGTGTGTGTGTGTGTGTGTGTGTGTGTGTGTGTGTGTGTTGTAAATGGGTCAGCCATCATCAACTGTTGTTGGTGTATGGTTGTTGGTGTGAGGTTGGTCAAACTGTTCCTGGGTAGTACCATGAACTAACTAAGCATTGTCCCATCTTAAAAAAAAAAAATTGAATTCAGGGAATTGGTACGAATTCAGTGAAAATGTATTTTCCAATTACATTTGGTATGTGTGTCACGACTTCCGCCGAGGCTGTCCCCCTTCCTGGTTCGGGCAAGCTTCGGCGTTCGTCGTCACCGGAGTACTAGCTACTGCCGATCCCATTCTCATCACTCCACTTGTCATTTCGTGTCAATCACACACACCTGGTGCTCATTCCCCTAATTAGTATGTGTATACGTGTTCCCTCTGTCCCCCTTGTCTTTGTGAGTAATTGTTTGTTGTGAGAGCGTGTAGCTCGGTTGAACTACTAGTCTTAGTGTTTATACCAAGGTGGATGTTTTCCCTTGTTAGTTTCGTTTTTAACGCTTGGAGCGTTTGATTTATGTAAACGGAATAAACTCTGGACTTCGGTATTTTACCTCCTGCGCCTGACTCCTTCCTTCACACCTCGTCACAATGTGTTGGTTCTTTAATGTAATATTATTTTCTTCCGACAAGTACAGTATATATGATGTTACTTGAGCATTACTTTCATAATGAATGATGTATTTGTTTGTTACTAATTAACAAATAACATGTACACTGTAGCCCACTTAATTTTATTTTGTTCCACATATCCAAACCACACATTGATTTACATAAGCCAATTAATTATACAATGTCATGACAAAGAGATGTATATTTTTATTTGCACATTGATAAGCCCATTCTAAAAGATTAATAGGCAACATGTCGACATAATTAAAGACAAAGATACTTTTGGATCTGATGACCAATATAAGCCAAAATATGCATTGAAGTTTCAATGTATTGCTCATATGTTTTCTCTCTTAGACATTTCAATAAAATGTCAGCCATGTGTGCTATCTATTTACATGTTATTCTCTGAATACACAATGCTAAACTAACCATCAGTATCATTACTCAGGCAAATGGAACAGAATTGATACAGGGCAGCACAGAACCCCAATTTGAAACCATCAGTTCGTTGTCGGTTGCACATAATCAATAATCATGATTTAGGCTTCAGCTCCGACCCCTATATCACAGATCAGGCAGTATGGTTAGAGGTGCCAGCAGTGGATCTTGTCGGGCCAGTGCTCTCTTGTCTTTCCAGGTTATTATGTGTCATCTAAAGGTCACTAGAGGTCATCAGACTCAGGGATGGGCATAGGTTCCAGAGGCACGGTGGGCAGGATCAGTGGGATGCCGTCGGATATCCATCCCTGGGCGACCCTGTTGAAGGTGGGCCGTTTCACCCCTGGGTCCTGGAGCTCAGAGTAGTTGGGGGGGTTCAGGTTGATCTCGGGGAGCTTGAAAGTGATCCCACTGCTCCGGGGGGCTTTGTCGAAACCACCAAACGGTGTGGCCACCCTGGAAATCAGATGTGGAGATACAAGCGTGAATGCAAATCAAAATGAAGATCTCTAAAGATGTGACGATTGTGCAGAAAATAGAAAGCTGGCTTGTTATGGAGTGTTATAGTAGTGCATCCATGTATCAGTGAATCTGAACTGTGTTATAAGAAAACCATTTAATTCCTTGGAAATGTTTGCAATATCAATGTCATTATAAGATATGTACTGAGGATTATGTCTACTGAGAGTACTATCCCGAACTTGAGATTTGCATACTTAACTCAAAATCTGCCATTGAGAGAAGTGCATGATTGTTGCAGTATGTTCAAGTAGCACGCAAATCTTTGGCTTAAACTTTGAGTTGTTGAATAGCAGTTGTCTGAAAACTCTCCTCAGAACAGCTGTTGTCACATTAGCCTCACCTGTTAAAGCTCTTGTAGTCAGGAGCCTCTGGTCTGGGCTCAGGGACAGGCATCCTGATATTGAGGGTCTCGGCCAGGTTGGGGTCGTTGATGATAGCCTGCTCCCAAGGGGAGTGGTAGGACTTGGGTATAGCTGTAGAGTTGAACGTCTCTGCAGGGACATCCTTCAAGGGGCCTCCATATCCTGAGACCCATACCAAGAAGATAGGATCATAAGACCAACAGTGCAGAGTATAGACACTCACTTATCCTATTAACACATTAGCAGATCTGTGGGGTTGGACTTAAGTGGGATAAATGATTACTGTCAATTTCTTGCTTGTCGTCCTTGCATAAGAAATATGAAAAAGTACTAGGGCATTGAGAATGTATTTTGTTGTGAGAGGTGAATTTGAAATAATGGTGTAACCCGTAGACCAGGGTTCCCCAACTGGCAGCCCACGGGCCGAATTTGGTGGGTGGTTTTATTTGGCCCCCCAATTCTTTTTTGTGTGCAATTTTCATTTTTGGACATGAAAGGCTGTAAAAACACCAGGAAATCAGCTCATGGTGTTCTTGGGGTCATAGGCAGCATTCCTCCTCCTCCAAACACGGCGAGTTGAGTTGATGCCAAAGAGCTCGATTTTGGTCTCATCTGACCACAACACTTTCACCCAGTTCTCCTCTGAATCATTCAGATGTTCATTGGCAAACTTCAGACGGGCATGTATATGTGCTTTCTTGAGCAGGGGGACCTTGCGGGCGCTGCAGGATTTCAGTCCTTCACGGCGTAGTGTGTTACCAATTGTTTTTTTGGTGACTATGGTCCCAGCTGCCTTGAGATCATTGACAAGATCCTCCCGTGTAGTTCTGGGCTGATTCCTCACTGTTCTCATAATCATTGCAACTCTACGAGGTGAGATCTTGCATGGAGCCCCAGGCCGAGGGAGATTGACAGTTATTTTGTGTTTCTTCCATTTGCGAATAATCGCACCAACTGTTGTCACCTTCTCACCAAGCTGCTTGGCGATGGTCTTGTAGCCCATTCCAGCCTTGTGTAGGTCTACAATCTTGTCCCTGACATCCTTGGAGAGCTCTTTGGTCTTGGCCATGGTGGAGAGTTTGGAATCTGATTGATTGATTGCTTCTGTGGACAGGTGTCTTTTATACAGGTAACAAACTGAGATTAGGAGCACTCCCTTTAAGAGTGTGCTCCTAATCTCAGCTCGTTACCTTTATAAAAGACACCTGGGAGCCAGAAATCTTTCTGATTGAGAGGGGGTCAAATACTTATTTCCCTCATTAAAATGCAAATTAATTTATAACATTTTTTACCTACGTTTTTCTGGATTTTGTTGTTGTTATTCTGTCTCTCATTGTTCAAATAAACCTACCATTAAAAGTACAGACTGATCATTTCTTTGTCAGTGGGCAAACGTACAAAATCAGCATGGGATCAAATACTTTTTTCCCTCACTGTATATGGAGGCTTAAATATCCTGATCTAGACTCAATCAAGCTAGTCGTCTTGACTTCTTTCTTATGTCATTCTCGTTGGCACCAAAAGTTTAAAAAGTGTTGATAGGGGGCAGAACCATCATATAATTGGCATATACATTACTCTTACTGAATTTCCACGTGGGCGAGGATATTGGAAATGTAATCAAAGCCTATTGGATGATAATTTATTTTTAACTAGGACAGAGGAATTTATAACAGATTTTTTCCGACATACAGTGGGGAAAAACAGTATTTAGTCAGCCACCAATTGTGCAAGTTCTCCCACTTAAATAGATGAGAGAGGCCTGTAATTCTCATCATAGTCAACTATGACAGACAAATGGAGGAAAAAAAATCCAGAAAATCACATTGTAGGATTTTTAATGAATTTATTTACAAATTATGGTGGAAAATAAGTATTTGGTCACCTACAAACAAGCAAGATTTCTGGATTTCTGGCAAAAATCCCAGAACCACATGGGGGGACCTAGTGAATGACCTGCAGAGAGCTGGGACCAATGTAACAAAGCCTACCATCAGTAACACACTACGCCGCCAGGGACTCAAATCCTGCAGTGCCAGATGTGTCCCCCTGCTTAAGCCAGTACATGTCCAGGCCCGTCTGAAGTTTGCTAGAGTGCATTTGGATGATCCAGAAGAGGATTGGGAGAATGTCATATGGTCAGATGAAACCAAAATATAACTCTTTGGTAAAAACTCAACTCATCGTGTTTGGAGGACAAAGAATGCTGAGTTGCATCCAAAGAACACCATACCTACTGTGAAGCATGGGGGTGGAAACATCATGCTTTGGGGCTGTTTTTCTGCAAAGGGACCAGGACGACTGATCCGTGTAAAGGAAAGAATGAATGGGGCCATGTATCGTGAGATTTTGAGTGAAAACCTCCTTCCATCAGCAAGGGCATTGAAGATGAAACGTGGCTGGGTCTTTCAGCATGACAATGATCCCAAACACACCGCCCGGGCAACGAAGGAGTGGCTTCGTAAGAAGCATTTCAAGGTCCTGGAGTGGCCTAGCCAGTCTCCAGATCTCAACCCCATAGAAAATCTTTGGAGGGAGTTGAAAGTCTGTGTTGCCCAGCGACAGCCCCAAAACATCACTGCTCTAGAGGAGATCTGCATGGAGGAATGGGCCAAAATACCAGCAACAGTGTGTGAAAACCTTGTGAAGACTTACAGAAAACGTTTGACCTGTGTCATTGCCAACAAAGGGTATATAACAAATTATTGAGAAACTTTTGTTATTGACCAAATACTTATTTTCCACCATAATTTGCAAATAAATTCATTAAAAATCCTACAATGTGATTTTCTGGAGAAAAAAAATCTCATTTCGTCTGTCATAGTTGTCGTGTACCTATGATGAAAATTACAGGCCTCTCTCATCTTTTTAAGTGGGAGAACTTGCACAATTGGTGGCTGACTAAATACTTTTTTTCCCCACTGTATTGGATCACAAAAAAATACAATTTTTACATTACCATGTAGTTTACCAATAAAATGGTCTGATGGTGATGTGGATATACTCGGAATACATATCCCAAAGGAAATAAATGATCTCACTCCAATACATTTTAATAGAAATTTAGCAAAAATAGATAAGATCTTGCTACCACCTGTCAATTTGTGGAAAAATCACCCTGATTAACTCTTTAGTATTATCCCATTTTACCTATTTGCTTATGGTCTTGCCTACGCCTAGTGAACAGTTTTTTAAATGATATGAGAAAAAAATATTGCATTTTATTTGGAACGGCAAGCCAGACACATTTAAACGGGCCTATTTATATAATGAATATGAATTCGGAGGACAGAAATTATTAAATATTAAAGCATTAGACCTATCACTAAAAGCTTCAGTCATACAAAAGTTATACTTAAATCCGAACTGGTTCTCTAGCAAATTAGTAAGATTGTCTCACCCAATGTTCAAGAATGGCCTTTTTCCCTTTATTCAGATTACAACCTCTCACTTTCAGTTATTTGAAAAGGAAATTATCTCCCAAATATCACTATTTCTAAAACAAGCCATAGAAAGTTGGTTGCAATTTCAATTTCATCCTCCAGAAACAACAGAACAAATAATGCAACAAATATTGTGGTTAAACTCAAATATACTAACTACATTTTTTTTGACAACATGTTTAAAAAAGGTATAATCTTCGTAAATTATATCATCGGTAGGACTGGTGGAGTTATGTCGCACATGCAGCTAACAAAATCATATGGAGATGTCTGTCGACCCAAAATTACAACCAAATAATTACAGCCTTACCGCAAAAATGGAAGAGGAAACTGGAAGGGGGAGAAAGTAAGGAACTTGTCTGTCGGCCTTGCATTAAAGAACATAATTGGTTAAAGAAAACTGTGATAAATAAAAAAGTATACCAGTTTCATTTAAGGACCAAAGGATTGACAGCCATCCAATATAGATTGCAAAATAGCTGGGAAGAGATTTTTAACGTACCGATCCCATGGCATAGTGCTTATGAACTGATACGCATAACGACACCGGATTCAAAACTTAGAATCTTTCAATTTAAATTATTATATAAAATTCTTGCTACCAATAGAATGTTATTTATATGGGGGATACATTCTTCCCAGCTCTGCAGATTTTGCTGCGAAGAGACATAATCATAATCATGTGGTCCTCTGTAGCTCAGCTGGTAGAGCACGGCGCTTGTAACGCCAAGGTAGTGGGTTCGATCCCCGGGACCACCCATACACAAAAATGTATGCACGCATGACTGTAAGTCGCTTTGGATAAAAGCGTCTGCTAAATGGCATATTATTATATTTTATTATTAGATCATTTGTTTTGGTACTGTCCATTTGTAGCTTGTTTTTGGACACAGATCCAGGAATGGCTAAAGGATTGCAATATTTACTTGGAGCTAACCTTGCAGATAGCATTACTGGGTGATCTGAAAAGTCATAGTCAATCGATCAATAACATAATAATACTTTTAGCAAAAATGTTTATTTTCAATTTACAATCTGTAGAAACAATGAGAATAGAAAGGTTCAGAACTTTTGTAAAACATCACAGTACAGTTGAAAAATATATGGCAAATAGAAATCCTATATGGACGGTGTTCTCCCGAGTGGCGCAGTGGTCTAAGGCACTGCATCGCAGTGTTATCTGTGCCACTAGAGAGCCTGGTTCAAATCCAGGCTCTGTCGTAGCTGGCAGCGCCCGGGAGACCCATGGAAAATGAAAAATAATGTATGCACTCACTAACTGTAAGGCGCTCTGGATAAGAGCGTCTGCTAAATGACGTAAATGTGTTAAGAGATAAATGGGTGATGTTGAAGGATGGGACTAACAACAAGATAACTAATAATATAAGCATACTGTGTCCATAATGAGGTTGTAGGTTGGGAGCTTTTGTGAAAGAGCCGGATGGACATCATGAAAATGATTGGAGAGGTTGAGAGTAGAAGAAGTTCAGGAGAAAAAACAAACAAAATAGAATTATTGTAAAATCTACTGTGTCCATAAAATGTATATAGTAAGTATAAGCTGGAAGTAGAGGCCTAAGCATTGTTGTTCACTAGTTTACTCCAATTAGGGAAAGGGTGGTGGGGTTGGAAAGTAATAAAGGGGAATATATATATATTTTTAAAGGATATGTATGTGTATGTATGTATGTATGTATATGTATGTGTATGTATGTATGTATGAATATATGTATATATATATATATATATATATATATATATATATATATATATATATATATATTAAATAAACATGGGGGATTGGAAGTGATGCAGACAATTACATTGATGGAAGTTACAATCTATTTACAATATTATGTTGATCTACCCCCTAAAAAAAAAAAAAAAAAGACAACACTTTAGTCACTCAGTTGTTAGCACCTGTTCTTCCATGCTAATTTCATCAAGACATAACAAACATTTTTTTTACATTTTTGTTTTTATTGACTAGATAGCAAAATAGGTGTCAAAATGACTGTGGCGGTGTTGTTTTATCAATAGCCACCATAACTAAATAACAGTATGAACTAGAGCAGTGAAAATAAGTGATGTAGACTCAACACTGGCAGACTGAGACAATTTTGTCCATCATTATAATCTCAAGTCTTAAAATAGTGCACACCGTAAGTGTGTGTTCATCCTTGGTGTGAAAAGCAGGTTGGTCCAGTTGACATGGGTTGATACCATGCTTGGTCATATCAGATTCTACAAGAGTGTTCTGTTGGGATCCCCTGCTGACAATTTAACGGATAGCAAGGCACCGCAGGGAAAGGAAATGCTTCTCATGTATCCTGCTTAAAGGCCAGAGGTCTGCTGAGTCGCTATGGGGAA
Organism: Coregonus clupeaformis; assembly: GCF_020615455.1. Classification (NCBI taxonomy): domain Eukaryota; kingdom Metazoa; phylum Chordata; class Actinopteri; order Salmoniformes; family Salmonidae; genus Coregonus; species Coregonus clupeaformis. The sequence goes on along the minus strand of NW_025533742.1, from coordinate 135,428 downwards.
TTAGACTGGTCCTTAGAGGTAACATGAGCATCTACATAGGGCCTTAAAAATGCATTCACAACCCATTCATAAGCAGTATAAGTTCTTAAATGCTAATGTCAACAACCACAAGTCATAGCGTACATATCAATTTGTAGTTGTTGACAAACGGTATGTATGACTGTGTTATGAAGTCCTTAAGTAGGTTCCCTTCAAGTGAAGCGTTACTCATGCATAACACTCCGTAATAATGACATAAAGATATTTCAATAAGGCCTTGTTATCCCCTTAAACCATATTATTCCGCCTTATAAGCATTCATATGTTTTGAAGATAACAGAATGTATGTATTGATGTGGTAGCTACATACCTGGTGCAATGCATTCTGGATTTGAAGGGTTTCCTATGGCGGGTGTGTTAGAAAGTGATCCCTCTTTGTTTTCGGCACTGTCTGCATAATCAGCTAGAAGATCCCTCTGGAAAAAAATAGAAAGTATTTTGTTATTAGCTAAGCTTTACCCTTTTGCGCAGTTCTGAACCCATCTAATTTATTTATTTGGGGATTAGCTGCAACAAATTGTTCACTTTCCGTAAATGAGCCCCACTGGGTAAATGGGTAGCTCGTTCACAGGTTTTACGAGCATGTTAGCTTAGTACACTTGGGCATAACGTCAAAGCAGGATCAGCTACCGCCAAAATGCCCATCAAAAGACTTGAAATAGCAACTAATTAATGTTTGTTTGCAATGTTAAGAATGTTTGTGCAATGTTGAGAACATAGCTCTTTATGTGCAATGTTGCTCAATTTGATGCTCAGTTTCCAAAAGTAAAAACAACAATTTGCAACCAGATCCCCCCCCCCATAGTTGATCACCATAGCAATCACCATAGCAGTTACTAAATATTTACATGTAACAAATAATTTTTGTCATTTAGCAGTGCTACAGTATACCCCCTGCATACTGGCATCTAACCAATCCTGAACATACAGTGCCTTGCAAAAGTATTCATCCCCCTTGGCGTTTTTCCTATTTAGTTGCATTGCAACCTGTAATTTAAATTGATTTTTATTTGGATTTCATGTAATGGACATACACAAAATAAACCAAATTGGTGAAGTGGACTGAAAAAAAAATTATGTTTTCAAAAACGTCTAAAAAATAAATAACGGAAAAGTGGTGCGTGCATACAGTGGGGGGAACAAATATTTGATACACTGCCGATTTTGCAGGTTTTCCTACTTACAAAGCATGTAGAGGTCTGTAATTTTTATCATAGGTACACTTCAACTGTGAGAGACGGAATCTAAAACAAATATCCAGAAAATCACATTGTATGATTTTTAAGTAATTCATTTGCATTTTATTACATGACATAAGCATTTGATCACCTACCAACCAGTAAGAATTCCGGCTCTCTCAGACCTGTTAGTTTTTCTTTAAGAAGCCCTCCTGTTCTCCACTCATTACCTGTATTAACTGCACCTGTTTGAACTCGTTACCTGTATAAAAGACACCTGTCCACACACTCAATCAAACAGACTCCAACCTCTCCACAATGGCCAAGACCAGAGAGCTGTGTAAGGACATCAGGTAAAATTGTAGACCTGCACAAGGCTGGGATGGGCTACAGGACAATAGGCAAGCAGCTTGGTGAGAAGGCAACAACTGTTGGCGCAATTATTAGAAAATGGAAGAAGTTCAAGATGACGGTCAATCACCCTCGGTCTGGGGCTCCATGCAAGATCTCACCTCGTGGGGCATCAATGATCATGAGGAAGGTGAGGGATCAGCCCAGAACTACACGGCAGGACCTGGTCAATGACCTGAAGAGAGCTGGGACCACAGTCTCAAAGAAAACCATTAGTAACACACTACGCCGTCATGGATTAAAATCCTGCAGCGCACGCAAGGTCCCCCTGCTCAAGCCAGCGCATGTCCAGGCCCGTCTGAAGTTTGCCAATGACCATCTGGATGATCCAGAGGAGGAATGGGAGAAGGTCATGTGGTCTGATGAGACAAAAATATAGCTTTTTGGTCTAAACTCCACTCGCCGTGTTTGGAGGAAGAAGAAGGATGAGCACAACCCCAAGAACACCATCCCAACCGTGAAGCATGGAGGTGGAAACATCATTATTTTGGGATGCTTTTCTGCAAAGGGGACAGGACGACTGTACCGTATTGAGGGGAGGATGGATGGGGCCATGTATCGCGAGATCTTGGCCAACAACCTCCTTCCCTCAGTAAGAGCATTGAAGATGGGTCGTGGCTGGGTCTTCCAGCATGACAATGACCCGAAACACACAGCCAGGGCAACTAAGCAGTGGCTCCGTAAGAAGCATCTCAAGGTCCTGGAGTGGCCTAGCCAGTCTCCAGACCTGAACCCAAAAGAAAATCTTTGGAGGGAGCTGAAAGTCTGTATTGCCCAGCGACAGCCCCGAAACCTGAAGGATCTGGAGAAGGTCTGTATGGAGGAGTGGGCCAAAATCCCTGCTGCAGTGTGTGCAAACCTGGTCAAGACCTACAGGAAACGTATGATCTCTGTAATTGCAAACAAAGGTTTCTGTACCAAATATGAAGTTATGCTTTTCTGATGTATCAAATACTTATGTCATGCATTAAAATGCAAATTAATTACTTAAAAATCATACAATGTGATTTTCTGGATTTTTGTTTTAGATTATGTCTCTCACAGTTGAAGTGTACCTATGATAAAAATTACAGACCTCTACATGCTTTGTAAGTAGGAAAACCTGCAAAATCGGCAGTGTATCAAATACTTGTTCTCCCCACTGTATGTATTCACCCCCTTTGCTATGATGTCCCTAAATAAGATATGGTGCAACCAATTACCTTCAGAAGTCACATAAATAGCTAAATAAAGTCCACCTGTGTGCAATCTAAGTGTCACATGATCTGTCACATTATCTCAGTATGTATACACCTGTTCTGAAAGGCCCCAGAGTCTGCAACACCACCAAACAAGGGGCACCACCAAGCAAGCGGCACCATGAAGACCAAGGAGCACTCCAAACAGGTCAGGGACAAAGTTGTGGAGAAGTACAGATCAGGGATGGGTTATTAAAATAAATCCTAAACTTTGAACATCCCACGGAGCACCATTAAATCCATTATTAAAAAATTGAAAGAATATGGCACCACAACAAACCTGCCAAGAGAGGGCCGCCCACCAAAACTCACGGACCAGGCAAGGAGGGCATTCATCAGAGAGGCAACAAAGAGACCAAAGATAACCCTGAAGGAGCTGAAAAGCTCCACAGCGGATATTGGAGTATCTGTCCATAGGACCACTTTAAGCCGTACACTCCACAGAGCTGGGCTTTACGGAAGAGTGGGCAGAAAAAAGCCATTGCTTAAAGAAAAAAATAAGCAAACACATTTGGTTTTCACCAATAGGCATGTGGGAGACTCCCCAAAGTGGCGCAGTGGTCTAAGGCACTGCATCGCAGTGCTAACTGTGCCACTAGAGATCCTGGTTAGAATCCAGGCTCTGTCGCAGCCGGCCGCGACCGGGAGACTCATGGGCGGCGCACAATTGGCCCAGCGTCGGCCAGGGTAGGGGAGGGAATGGCCGGCAGGGATGTAGCTCAGTTGATAGAGCATGGCGTTTGCAACGCCAGGGTTGTGGGTTCGATTCCCACGGGGGGCCAGTATAAAAAGATATGTATTCACTAACTGTAAGTCGCTCTGGATAAGAGCGTCTGCTAAATGACGTAAATGTAAATGTAAATGCAAACATATGGAAGAAGGTACTCTGGTCAGATGAGACTAAAATTGAGATTTTTGGCCATCAAGGAAAAAGTTATGTCTGGCGCAAGCCCAACACCTCTCATCACCCCGGGATGTTTTTCATCATCAGGGACTGGGAAACTGGTCAGAATTGAAGGAATGATGGATGGCGCTAAATACAGGGAAATTCTTGAGGGAAACCTGTTTCAGTCTCCAGGGATTTGAGACTGGGACGGAGGTTCACCTTCCAGCAGGACAATGACCCTAAGCATACTGCTAAAGCAACGCTCGAGTGGTTTAAGGGGAAACATTTAAATGTCTTGGAATGGCCTAGTCAAAGCCCAGACCTCAATCCAATTGAGAATCTGTGGTATGACTTAAAGATTGCTGTATACCAGCGGAACCCATCCAACTTGAAGGAGCTGGAGCAGTTTTGCCTTGAAGAATGGGCAAAAATCCCAGTGGCTAGATGTGCCAAGCTTATAGAGACATACCCCAAGAGACTTGCAGCTGTAATCGCTGCAAAAGGTGGCTCTACAAAGTATTGACTTTGGGGGAGGGGGAATAGTTATGCTTGCTCAATTTTTCAGTTTTTTTGTCTTATTTCTTGTTTGTTTCCAATAAAAAATATTTTACATCTTCAAAGTGGTAGGCATGTTGTGTAAATGAAATGATACAACATTTTAATTACAGGTTGTAAGGCAACAAAATAGGAAGTGCCTTAAGAAAGTTTTCATGTCCCTAGACTTATTCCACATTTTGTTGTGTTACAGCCTGACTCCAACATTGATTACATAGTTTTTTTTCTCACCCATTTACACACAATACCCTATAATGACAAAGTGAAAATATGTTTGTTGAAGTTTTTGCACATTTATTGAAAACGAAATATAGAAATATCTCATTTACATAAGTATTCACACACTGAGTCAATACATGACAGAATCACCTTTGGCAGTGATTACAGCTGTGAGTCTTTCTTGGTAAGTCTCTAAGAGCTTTGCACACCTGGATTGTACAATATTTGCACATTATTCTTTAAAAAAGTCTTCAAGCTCTGTCAAGTTGGTTGTTGATCTTTGCTAGACAGCCATTTTCAAGTCTTGTCATAGATTTTCAAGCTAATTTATGTCAAAACTGTAACTAGGCCACTCAGGAATATTCAATGTCGTCTTGGTAAGCAACTCCAGTGTATATTTGGTCTTATTTTTTAGGTTATTGTCCTGCTGAAATGTGAATTTGTCTCCCAGTGTCTGTTGGAAAGCAAAAGGAAGCAGGTTTTCCTCAAGGATTTTTCCTGTGCTTAGCTCTATTCCGTTTATTTTTCTCCTAAAAAAACTCCCTAGTCATTGCCGATGACAAGAATACACATAACATGATGCAGCCACCACCATGTTTGAAAATATAAAGAGTGGTACTCCTTATGATGTGTTGTGTTAGATTTGCCCCAAACATAATGTTTTGTACATAAGTAAAACTCCAAGAAAATTGGCTACGAAATTAACTTTAAGTGCCTTATTGCAAACAGAATGTATGGTTTGTATTCTGTATAGGCCTCCTTCTTTTCATTCTGTCATTTAGGCTAGTATTGTGGAGTAACTACAATGTTGTTTATCCATCCATTCTCCTATCACAGCCTTTACACTCTGTAACTGTTTTATAGTCACCACTGGCTCATGGTGAAATCCCTGAGCAGTTTCCTTCCTCTCCGGCAACTGAGTTAGGAAGGACACCTGTATCTTTGTAGTGACTGGGTGTGTTGATACACCATCCAAAGTGTAATTAATAACTTCACCATGCTCAAAGGGATTCATTTTCTGCTTTTTTTAATTTTTACCCATCTACCAATGGTGCGAGACATTGGAAAACTTCCCTGGTCTTTGTGGTTGAATCTGTGATTGAAATTCACTGCTCGACTGAGGGACCTTACAGATAATTGTATGTGTGGGGTACAGAGATGAGGTAGTCATTCAAAAGTCATGTTAAACACTATTATTGCACACAGAGTGAGTCCATGCAACTTATTATGTGACTTGTTAAGCAACATGTTCCTCCTGAACTTATTTAGGCTTGCCATAATGAAGGGGTTGAATACTTATTGACTCAAGACTATTCAGCTTTTCATTTTTTATTAATTTGTAAACATTTCGAAAAACATAATTCCACTTTGACATTCTGGAATATTGTGTGTAGGCCAATGACAAAAAAATCTAAATTTAATCAATTTAAAATTAATGCTGTGTGAATACTTTCTGAAGTAACACACACACACACACACACACACACACACACACACACACACACACTAACTGCAAGCACTGATAAGCGACATAGAAACTCTTGAGCAAAGTGCTCCAGGGGCCTCTGGCCAGAGTAGGTGCAGGGAAAGGGCACCAGGCACATGTCTCTCCATATCTCCCGTGTGTTCTAACACTTTTGTCGAGGTGCACACATCAACAATGCAACCATTAGACACACAAAAACGTATTCAAATTCCGGTAATCTGATTGCAAGAAAGCACTTTTGGATCCAAGTAAACAATGAAACAATGTTACTGTACCATAAACGAAAGGATTCCCAAAGTTCAGAGATCCAATAATGTGATCCCAGGATTCTCAATAATGTGATCCATTGGACCCTCATCCCATAATGTCCAAGATATAATAATAACTGTGTCTGATATAATCAGGCCCGGCATTACGGGGTAGCAAAACCGGGCATGTGTAAATAGGATTTTGGTCATAAAGTCAGTCTCGTCCAAAACTGAGTTTTGTGAGACTGGTCGTGACTGCATTACAACGTTGGGTTTGTTTCAATCCTGCCCACATGCCCACAGCTGGCAGCACAATGAATCATCAAGTCGGAGTGCAGCTGCACGTGACCCGATCGTGATGCCTGTGGTAAATATGGGTTGACTTTGGATATCCCTATGGATATTAGGGACTATCGGTACATTACACAATTTACATGGGACAATATGTTAAAATAGCTCCAAATTTAAATGACTTAAAAACCTCAGACCAATAATAATTGTAGAAATTCATATACAAATATTTAAATCATTTAATGAGAAAACTAAAAGGTGTGAAACATGAAAATATTTTCTAATTTACATTTATTGGCACTCCCTAACTACCCCCCTAAATAGGCTATCCAAAGACAAACTAATTTTTCCACGGTTGCACACCAGCCAGCTGAAGCTAATTGGCTAAATAATTTGGCTTACTCTTCCCACCTACAAACACACACACGAGACACCAACATCAAACCACACCCCGAAACCAACTCACATTTTAATTCTGTCATGGCTATTAACATTTCTTACTGAACCAAATCTAAAACGAGGCAAAATCAGGAGGTGCAGTCGCCCTTTATTAAGATGTCTTCTTTTCGATTCTATATAGACATAAAAAAAATCATGGGCTGTGTGTGACTGTATGTGAGGATTTGAAAAAGTTGCCTTTTTGTTATAAAAAAAACGTGCCATTGCACTCCATTCCGTGCCTCATGGTAAATTAGGCTGCACACTGTTTCTTAGTCTTCATTCACGATTTGACAAATTATACAATTCTCACCCATCAGACTATTCTCAATTTCATCTTGTCTTTACATCTACTACTTTATATGTGAAATTAGTTTTGATATGCTATGGTTTAGGTGTAGCCTATGGCTGCATTTCGGATACACTTGTATGTCGTAGTGGGACCAATATCTACCTTGTGTAATAAGGGCTATAAAGCAATATGAGTTGTGATGGATTTCGTCCTAGTGCAGGTCCTGGAGTTGAGTGTTAAGTCCAAAATCAAGCGGTCTTCTGAAACTCTACAAACATGACCCTGCCTGTCACAGCTCTTTTCTGCCCCAGCCTAACAGCGGTGGACAAGCGTCCTGCGACCCGTCAATCAAAGATGGCTGCAATATGTATCCACATATTGTTGGTCTTCGTGATAAGAGCGTCTAGATTACTAAATTACACAAATGTAAATGTAAAAGTCCTTACACTCAGCTGCACGTTTGCCTCATTTTGGATACTTTCAAACGTGTATTTCTCCGATCTTCGCTGGCGCATTTTGAAAAGACGAGAGCCTCTGTTGGATTGCAGTGACAGCTCCTCCAGCATGATGTCTTTGGGAGTGCTAACCTTTATCCCCAGGTCCATGGTGTCCCCTGGAAAAATAACCAAAACAAGTTTCAGTAGATGCCCATGACTGACTTTCCATTAAAGGTAGACTCAGCAATGTGACATCATCTAACACGGTAGGGCAACTTCCTGTTTACAGACATAAATAACAATAGAATTTAAATCTGTCCAAAACTGCCACTATTGGGTATTCGCAATTTGTGCCCTCCTTTGAGATATGCCCATATTAGGATGAGCTAATAGTGCAGTATTGGATTTTGTTATCGAGCATTGTAAACAGGAGGTCTTCCAGCTGTAGAATGAATATGGTGAGTCTACTGCTCTAAACGTAAAGCAACTGTAACAAAAATGTAACCTTCAAGATTCCCTCAAGACTGTATTAGTATGTCTTAGTTGCACAAAATATATCGTCTCCCTAAAGATATACTGTCATATTTTTTCTGACACTCTCCCTAAGACATACATATTTTTAACCATTTATGATTACAGTGAGACCTTTATCAGAGGAGAAGGTAATTAACATTATTATTCTGATGTCATCTGAAGGGATAATATCAATGACATATTGTTACTTCAAAATGCTTTTCTGCTGACCAATTAGCATGCCTAAATCAAATGAATGTTGCTTCAAACTAAGCTGTATAGTAAACATCACAATATGATAAAAGGCTGCAATAGTTTAGTAATCATTTGGTTTCTCAATAATTCTACATTGTATGGTTATTAAACAAAATTGCGCGTTGAGTTGATTTAGGCATGCTCTTTGGACAATGCAACCACAGCCTAGTGAATTTCCATTGATTTGCACTCAACAGTGCTAATGCTACTTGCTATTTGCGAGTTCTAGAAAGTCTAGGTGAATTTTGATTGTACTCTTCAACGCCGATTGAGACAAATACAGTCTTACAATTGTATATGTATTTTTTTCTTATTGAATTCAATTTTTATTATGTTATTGTTCTTTTTACTTATTGAAGGCTGAACATGATGCTGCTTCAATGAGCTATACCCAGACAGAATGTACCTCAGCTGTCGAAAACCCTCACAGTCCCCTAAATCGCTACACACAGTTGTCCAACCCTGCCCTCCATAACTCCCCACCTCACCAGCCCCGAAATAGCAGTCTCAAAAGGACAACGACGGAAGGATTTCTCGCCATAGGTAGTAAAACATCCCCATTAGCTTATTTATGGCAAGCGCTAGAGAAATGGCCCTGACATGTCCAACTCGGATCAAAATGGCTGCCCTCCAGCAGAAGAAGTTTGATTCTCTTTGCTGTCGAGGCTGTCGTTGAGCCTGGTCCCAGATCATACCATTGGCACCGTGGACCTCTCGAGAAATAGCCGCTGCATGCATCTTCCTCTCTCCAGCTGGCATTGTACAGAATTGCGACATTGTGGCTTTGGGAAGGGTGGCACACAATTTGCCCCTGGGTACTGGAAACACATAAAGGACACAGGATGTACTCTCTGTTCTACCCCAGCGGAAAATGTTTTCAAATTGTGGTGTTGATATGAACTGAACATTAGAGAGCCAACATACTATACTGCTATAAATACTATAAGATTACTGTTAGTGAGGGTTTGTAGTAAAGGTTTAATGCTCACATGGCACATGCAATACTGGTTGACCTATCGGATAACTACTGCATGTTGTTTAGACCGCATTATGATATGGCATTAATGTCCTGTGAGAAAACGGTCATCAAATATTATGATGGCCTTTATGTCAGGTTAATGATAGCATTAGGTAAGAATTACGACATTTAATTCAAGGACAGGGTTTCTGTCAACCCCAAACCAAAACATTACATCTAACTCATATAACTATTGGGCGGCAGGTAGCTTAGTGGTTAAGAGCGTTGTGCCAGTAACCGAAAGGTCGCTGGTTCTAATCCCCGAGCCGACTAGGTGAAAAATCTGTCGATGTGCCCTTGAGCAAGGCACTTAACCCTAATTGCTCCTGTAAGTCGCTCTGGATAAGAGCGTCTGCTAAATGACGTAAATGTAAATGTATAACTCAGATTAGCAGGTGTCATTTATTGTTTGCGCTTGAAGAGCAAAGTCAACACTTACTTTAAAATAACCTTGATGCGCATTAAGGTGTCACATGGCATTCAGCGTTGTGAATCATCAGTGTTGGGGTCAGGGGGTGAACATTGTGTTCCAGGGTAGTATGTGACACTGGAAACCCTTAACGTGATCTTTACAAAATAAATATTTTTTCTTCGGCACAATGGCATTTGGAGAAAAAAACTATTTCTGTGAGAAATATAAGTTACCCTAAATCTAATTGCTGCAGTGCTAACATAAAATCCACTTTTAACTGTAAGTAATTTTTGGAAGTTTTATTGAATTTGAAGTTACTGTGCTAAAATTTTGATTTTTTTCTTCTCAACCAAATGAAACAAAACAACAATGCCCTTTTGTATTCACGTCACAAGTTTCACTACAGCTCTCAGTGTTACCCCAACATGTTCATGTCCTCTCCTATGTGCATTATCCATGTTTCAGACATGTTGTACAAAATGTTCACTCTCAATGTTATGACTAAAATGTACATAATTATATAGTACTTTCATTGTTTACAATTAAAAGTAACGTATCGAACATGAGAAATATAATGAGAACATGAGAGATGTTATTGAACACAATGTTCATAATCAGCTCTTATTAAAACATAAAAAATATAATTATTATTTCAGAGTGATTATGGTAGAACCTATCACTTGTATTTCGTTTTGTAGCTTCTTGTTTTGTTTTCACAAAATAATAAAGAAGTTTGTTAGTAAGGGATGTGAGATATTGATTAATACAAAGGTTATATGACTGAATATGTCAGAAAGTAGCATAATCAGAGTTAGTCGTTGTGAATGGTCAAAGCACAAGACATTGACACTAATATTTTGCCATACCTCGGAATCACAACTGCACACCTTGATGGGACTAGTCCATACCTGTGTGTGTGTCCTGTCTGTCTTGTCTTTTAAACAACCTGTATCCTTGACTGGGAGGAAAGGAGGCTCAGGGGTCGAACTAGGTAGTTTCGATCCACCCTGATCTTCACACTCCCGGTCACTGAAGCCAAACTGTTGGGGGGGGGTCTCTGTGTCTGTTGTCAATGGAATGTGGCTTACATCAATGGGCTAAATTTAGCAGGCCAAACACTCAAAACCACTCACAAACGCAATGGGGACGTGGGGAGGCTATCAGAGAGAGGGAGAGGATGGGGCACCCGACCTGTGCCACCGGGCCCACACTGAGGGAGGGCACTCCCCTCATGGGCACTTGTGTTTCCTGGAGCCTAGGAATGTCTAGGGAAGACATGACTCTGGAAGTGGTGTTGGAGGGCCAGTAGGAGGCACTCTTTCCTCTGGCCAAAACAACAACAAGGGTTTTGCCACCAAGTACTAAGGCATGTTTTGCAGAGGGGTCAAATACTTATTTCCCTCATTAAAATGCAAATCAATTTATAACATTTTTGTTGTTATTCTGTCTCTCACTGTTCAAATAAACCTACCATAAAAATGATAGACTGATCATTTCTTTGTCAGTGGGCAAACGTACAAAATCAGCAGGGGATCAAATACCTTTTTCCCTCACTGTATATATATATATATATCCCAATGCCCTAGGGCAGTGATTGGGGACATAGGGTGCCGTCTTTCAGGTTGGGACGTTAAACGGGGGCCCTGACTCTCTGTGGTCACTAAAGATCCCATGGCACTTATCGTAAGAGTAGAGGTGTTAACCCTGGTGTCCTGGCTAAATTCCCAATCTGGCCCTCATACCATCATGGCCACCTCATCATCCCCAGCTTCCAACTGGCTCATTTATCCCCCCTCTCCCCTGTAATTATTCCCCAGGTCATTGGTGTAAATGAGAATATGTTCTTAGTCAACTTACCTGGTAAAATAAGGGTTAAATTAAATGTAATAAAGACTAGGATATACCCACCCAGCCATGTTGATATAAACACAGCCCATCCTTTTAAGGAGGAAGTTTGGGAGCATGGGCAGCATGGGAACATCCTCCCCTTTATCAATGTTATGTTATGTTATCCGTCATTACTGGCAGTGGGTAATGCTGTAAATCCCTGTATTTACAGTGTGTAGAGTACATTTTAGGATAACTCAGTGGGGGCAGCTCGTACAGTGAGGCTGGTGGACAGTTCAAAGGGGATCTAAGCTGGTGAGGGGCTTACACTCTTTTTACTGTGTCTAATAGAATATCAAGGTCACCCACCCGGCAGCCCAAACCAACTTTCTCTCTTATTGCGTAACACATCCAGCTTTAAGGTGACAGTTGTCGAAAACCATTAGCAACTTGTCTTTTTAAAAGTTAATAAAAACATTTCTGGATAGGTATAACATGACAATATGTATATCATTTATAATACAATCAAGAACAACTAAATAATATTTTTCTTCAAGTTGTCTTTTAATTGGCATATCCCCAATGTCTTTTCACAATATATCACATCGATACTGTGGTGACCGGTCATTCAGGGCAGGTGGGGCAGAGCCTGTTTAGCCCAAAAAAAGAATTGATAAAAAACTGTACTTATTTTTTCCTGTGTAACATATCAGTTTACAAACAATGTAAAAAAATGTATCATTGAGTTAATAAAGCTGTATACAAACATGGTCTATTTTTTGCTTGTTGAGTAAGGCAGCTCGAAAATGCAGGTGTTTCAGCCTAGCTCAGTGGTGGAGGGGCAGCCAGCGGAAAATATGGAGCGTAGGGATTGGTAATGTTCTCTAGTTACGCCGTGATTGACTCAGTGTTTTTTCACTCATGGGGACACTACATCACCGCAAAATCTACAGGGGTTAAGGGTCTCTTTTCCAAGCTTAAAAGGATAAACAATCAACACCATGGGCCAGAAAAGGTTGAATACATTGGCTATGCTGTCAATCCAGCATGACATTTGCCGCATTCAAAACAACTGGAAACTCGGAACTGGGAAATCTCAGACTTCAATGAGTTCAAGATAGTGATTTTCTGTGTGTAATAAAGCCCCTTTGTGGGGAAAAACTCATTCTGATTGGCTGGGCCTGGCTCCCAAGTGGGTCAGCCTGGCTCCCAAGTGGGTGGGCCTATGACCTCCCATGCCCACCCATGGCTGCGCCCCTGCCCAGTCATGTGAAATCCATAGATTAGGGCCTAATTAATTAATTTAAATTGACAAATGTCCTTATATGAACTGTGACTCAGCAAAATCTTTGAAATTGATGTATTTTACGTTTATATTTTTGTTCAGTATAGATTTAAATGGTTGGGGTGTCATGTGGCTCTCTTCATACCTAAAAAATGTATGGCAATGAGACAAGTCTTAAGTATAGTGAGAAAATGAGCCAACTCCAATTTAACTTCACCAGACTCAGTTTTTTAAAATGTTTCTCATTTTTAAAATGTTAACATTCTCTTTTCGTTTCGACTTCATTTACACTGTGTAAAGTCCTTTTCACATATTATTTTATTTTGGTATGTATCATCTACCACCATATACCACCGTATATATTAATCTACCACCAGTCGTCTCCCAATAGCACAGTCTCCGCTGTGATTATGTAACCATCTCTTTGGTTACTAGTCCCTGGATGGACCTGTGGAGATGCTTTGTGACGGATGTCGGAGCAATAACCTGACATGTAAAAAAAATAAAACACTTTGGCTGCAGTGGAGTGTAACTTTAGAAAAGTACTCTCTCTACAGTGAGGGAAAATTGTAATGGTAGGTTTATTTGAACAGTGAGAGACAGAATAACAACAAAAAAATCCAGAAAAACGCATGTCAAAAATGTTATAAATTGATTTGCATTTTAATGAGGGAAATAAGCATTTGACCCCCTCTCAATCAGAAAGATTTCTGGCTCCCAGATGAAGAAGATCTGCAAAGAGGAGTGGGACAAAATCCCTCCTGAGATGTGTGCAAACCTGGTGGCCAACTACAAGAAACGTCTGACCTCTGTGATTGCCAACAAGGCTTTTGCCACCAAGTACTAAGTCATGTTTTGCAGAGGGGTCAAATACTTATTTACCACATTAAAATGCAAATCAATTTATAACATTTTTGACATGCGTTTTTCTGGATTTTTTTGTTGTTATTCTGTCTCTCACTGTTCAAATAAAACGACCATTATAATTATAGACTGATCATGTCTTTGTCAGTGGGCAAACGTACAAAATCAGCAGGGGATCAAAAACTTTTTTTCCCTCACTGTACATTACTAACTCTCCACATTCCACTCCATTTATATAGAGTACCAGTCAAAAGTTTGGACACACCTACTCATTCAAGGGTTTATTTACATTTACATTTTAGTCATTTAGCAGACGCTCTTATCCAGAGCGACTTACAGTTAGTGAATACATATTTTATATATATTATTATACTTGCCCCCCGTGGGAATCGAACCCACAACCCTGGCGTTGCAAACGCCATGCTCTATCAACTGAGCTACATCCCTGCCGGCCATTCCCTCCCCTACCCTGGACGAATTGTGCGCCGCCCATGAGTCTCCCGGTCGCGACAGAGCCTGGATTCGAACCAGGATCTCTAGTGGCACAGTTAGCACTGCGATGCAGTGCCTTAGACCACTGCGCCACTTTTATTTTACTATTTTCTACTTTGTAGAATAATAGTGAAGACATCAAAACTGTGAAATAACACATATGGAATCATGTAGTAACCAAAAAAGTGTTAAACAAATCAAAATATATTTTATATTTAAGATTATTCAAAGTAGCCACCTTTTGCCTTGATGACAGCTTTGCACACTCTTGGCATTCTCTCAACCAGCTTCATGAGGTAGTCACCTGGAATGCATTTCAATTAACAGGTGTGCCTTGTTAAAAGTTAATTTGTGGAATTTCTTTCCTTCTTAATGCGTTTGAGCCAATCAGTTGTGTTGTGACAAGGTAGGGGTGGTATACAGAAGATAGCCCTATTTGGTAAAAGACCAAGTCCATATTATGTCAAGAACAGCTCAAATAAGCAAAGAGAAACGACAGTCCATCATTACTTTAAGACATGAAGGTCAGTCAATACGGAAAATGTCAAGAACTTTTAAAGTTTCTTCAAGTGCAGTCACAAAAACCATCAAGCTCTATGATGAAACTGGCTCTCATGAGGACCGCCACAGGAAAGCAAGACCCAGAGTTACCTCTGCTGCAGATGATAAGTTCATTAGAATAACTGCACCTCAGATTGCAGCCCAAATAAATGCTTCACAGAGTTCAAGTAACAGACACATCTCAACATCAACTGTTCAGAGGAGACTGCGTGAATCAGGCCTTCATGGTCAAATTGCTGCAAAGAACCCACTACTAAAGGACACCAATAATAAGAAGAGACTTGCTTGGGCCAAGAAACACGAGCAATGGACATTAGACCGGTGGAAATCTGTCCTTTGGTCTGATGAGTCCAAATTTGAGATTTTTGGTTCCAACCGCCGTGTCTTTGTGAGTCACAGAGAAGGTGAACGGATGATCTCTGCATGTGTGGTTCCCACCGTGAAGCATGGAGTAGGGGGTGTCTTGGTGTGGGGGTGCTTTGTTGGTGACACTGTAGGTGATTTATTTAGAATTTAAGGCACACGTAACCAGCATGGCTACCACAGCATCCCATCCAGGTTTGCGCTTAGTGGGACTATCATTTGTTTTCCAACAGGACAATGACCCAAAACACACCTCCAGGCTGTGTAAGGGTTATTTTACCAAGGAGAGTGATGGAGTGCTACATCAGATGACCTGGCCTCCACAATCACCCGAACTCAACCCAATTGAGATGGTTTGGGATGAGTTGGACAGCAGAGTGAAGGAAAAGCAGCCAACAAGTGCTCAGCATATGTGGGAACTCCTTCAAGACTGTTGGAAAATGATTCTTCATGAAGCTGGTTGAGAGAATGCTAAGAGTGTGCAAAGCTGTCATCAAGGCAAAGGGTGGCTACTTTGAAGAATCTCAAATCTCAAATATATTTTGATTTGTTTAACACTTTTTTGGTTACTACATGATTCCATATGTGTTATTTCATAGTTTTGATGTCTTCACTATTATTCTACAATGTAGAAAATAGTACAAATAAAGAAAAACCATTGAATGAGTAGGTGTGTCCAAACTTTTGATTGGTACTGTACATGTATCTAATATATTACTATACGTTTTATTTGTATTCAGCAATTGTTTGTTTCTCAACGAATTCAGCATACCACACATTTTGAATGGGTATACAAACAATTTCCAAAGTGTAAGAAACATTTGACAAATCCTGCATATCTTTCATACATGTTAATGAAATAAAACTTCAGGGGCACGGTGTCCTCGACAATGTGAACGTTTTAATGGAAGAGTACTATATTTATCTTCAGTGCTGCAACAAATGAACACAATCAAGTTATAAAAGTTACAATATCTTCAACACATTCATAGTCCATATGAAAGTGTGGCACATTTCACATGCTTTTCACAGACGTGCCAAACCAATCATAGAAACTTCAACCTGTATTCAATGACGTGGTCTTGAATATAGTGTGTGCCTATGTTTTGCAAACTGACTGAATGACATGAATAAAACCCTGTTAATGTTCTATATTTCAGCAATAATAAGACATTTCTACATTTCCTTAATTTTCATAGTAACAGAAGGGATTGTCTGAAACTTGAATATTGATTGTTTTCATCAGTATGTGCACTTGATACTTGCTGTCTAACCTGCTACACATTGCACATATTACACAAACCATCAAGGAACCCTAGCAATACATTTTAAATCCACTTTACTGTCTTTTTATTTTAGATGTTAACTCTTACATCACATAACAATACTCAATACATTATTCAATGTAGTTTCAATACTATGTGGAAAATAAAACATGTAAGTTATAGGTTCAACACATCTAACTTTCCTTTCCCTGCCATCTGTCATTTTCTCACTCATCACCTTGCACACCTCTTACTTTTAGAGGTAAATCAATGTAATACACATGCAAATAAATAACAGGCCTATCATGTATCCATTTATCAAAATTCATAAAACGTGTTTGGAATTTAGACTTTTCAGGTACAGAACATTCAATGGAACATACATTAGAACATACAATACATACTATAGATGTGCGTGAATGCACTTCACTGATCAGAATTATAGTAGAGAACGAGCCACCACTTCTTTGCCCCCTGTGGCCATGGGACAAAATGCACAAACAATCCATGCTCAAACCATAATAAATGCACAAACATACACAAAAACAAACTCCAATTTAAACCAAAGCCCATTAACATCAGTACTTTTTTTTCAGAAATGAAAACCTTTAAAGCTAGAATCCATAACGGTGAAACTGTCATGTCCGTTTGTGATATTACAACAACAAAGTTACTAAAAACAACTAACTGTTTTTTTTTCTCTCTGACATCATTGCACGCATGATAGAACAGCAGAATATATACTGCAATAATTTTTTTACCATGTTGGAAGACGCTCCTCACCTCAAAACAAAACCAATAACAATGGCAGTGGGGCAGACAGTGGCGCCGTTTCCCTGCAGATTCCATCTTTAAACTTGTTGTTAATCTTAGCATGCTGCTGTAGACCATTATCACAATCTTGGTACGTCAGTATTTCCTCATTGATTCCAAACATTTGTCTTAAAAAAAGAAATACTACCTTGATCCAATTGTTAATTATAACATGCTGACCCTATTGTTTAAATCTGTTCATCCAATTATATTTTCTACGTTTGTTCTTACAAGTGCACTGTTTTATTTTTTAATTCTTGCTGATATACAGATGGCTGTGCGAGATTACCTTCTCATAGCTGTGAGTGGCAAGGTAGCGTAGAGGGACTGACTCGGGTGGCCCAGGCCTCGACCCATATGTCCAACGCTAGCACTCACCCCTGAACACAGAGGCTGGGCCTGTCTGAAGGGAGGCCCGTAGACAGGGGCAGAGGTCAAGCTCATTGACCTAGTATGCATGGCTGGGGGTGGAGCATGATAGTAACCACAACTGACACTGGGGGCGTCCAATGACACCTTGCGCTTCCATTCGTCCGGAGGTTCTGGAAGAGATCGTCGGTTGGCGGCGGAGTTGACGTTAGTGGCGATGGACTGAGGGATGTTCTGGAACCGGAAGGCGTCGTCCACCAGGCCCAGGGGGCTCCGGGAAGCAGCCTCCCAAGGGCTGGGGGGCTTGAGGGTGGCTTTTTCCTGCCAGGAGGTCTGCCTCCCGAGAGATGGATGGAACACAGGGGTGGTCACAGGGGACATAGATGACTGGGAGGGCATGTAGGACATGGAGCACATCCGTCTGGGTAGGGACAGAGAGTAGCTTCTGCCAAGTCCCTGGAAGAAAAGGACATTGTACTTGATTGATGTGATTCTGGTCACATGACGCATACTGTACACACTGGGGCTCAGGGTCGAAATATAAAATACCATATGTAATGTAATGCACATGTATTTATGAGGCATTTAATAAATGTGTTCATGACACTGTACCCCTCTGTTCCCAACCAACTGTGAGAGTAGAATTTTGGGTAGAATACACAGAAAAACAGTAGTTCTCCACAACTTAGTTTGGCCTGGATTACTTGAGCAGAGAAGGAGAGAAGATTCCTCATCCTGTGCAATAAGGTGATTCATTTTGCGGTACAATAAAACACACACACAGTGTCAGAGAGCCTTGCCTCCTGTGAAAGGGCAGGCTATCCCCTTTCAAACTCTTCAGATGGACACAGGCCAATTCTACTCAACTGTGTGTTCATCACCGTCCATTACATTTCCCCATGATTATTGGTATTTTTTCACAACATACAGGTCATATCACTCTCTCATACAGTAGCATTGTTGCCTGGAGATGAACACCTATAAATAGGTGAGGGCCGTTCACAGTAGTGAACGACCCTCAAACCTGATGATGCAATATCACTGCACATTTTGTTCAGTGTTCATGTTCTAAACATAGCTGGGTGACGTAATGGTGTCATTTCTCCCTAAAATACATGAGTCCCCATGGCCAATTAAGACCAATAGCTTGGAAGAGAGTTAGTTTTCAGCACTTACCTTTGGCAGGGGTTGATCCTATCGGGTCTCTGCTTAGTAGAGCTAACTTTTCGAAAGGGATAGCAGGTTTTAAAGATGGTGAGTCTGAGCTATATTTGGAAACGGGTGAACCCTTTGCTCATAGCAGGTCTCCATGCAAACTTTGGGTTTGAACAAAGACCTGTTTAGAGGACGTAACACCTTGCCTTAACGGTCATTGAAACTGAAACCTACCAAAGCGTCTTCTACAGGTGGAAAGGACTCAAATATAGTTTAATTTGCTGTAAAGTAGAAGATGTGAACTAACCTGCATTATGCACAATGAGGCAATCATTGTTGTAATTACTGTTTTTAACCCAATATTGCTTAAGGTACCATGAATTGGCAACATTAGCAAATTCATAAGCAACATTAAAATAGAAGAGGTATTACAAATGAATAAAGAGAACAATGTGAGTGTGTGGTACAATAATTAAAGCGTGATGCATTCATAAAAGAAAAGGTTGCAAGAGTTCATGCAGTAGTAATGAAACATGAAAAAATACACAGGGAAAGGTAAAGGGAAATATTTAATAGCAAGATTGTGCAGAGTACAAGAAGTGCAATATACAATGAAACACATAAAAGAGGAAAAATAAACATAACAAGGACAGAAAAGGTCAGGTCAGCAATCTGATTGGAAATTAAAGAAGGATTATTTGTAACATACATATCAATTGCGTTTAACCTGAACATAAATCATGTTTAATTAAGTGTTAAAATGAATATGTTGATAAAAACAACTAAGTGACTGGCCATAATTGACAATAAAATACAAAATTCCACATTGTCAACAACACAAAGATGTAGTGGGGGCTTTAAAAACACAATTAGCAAAAGCTTTGAGCTGTAACACACTATTAAATATAGTTTGGAATGAGACTGAAGGAATTGTAAGAGGTCTGCATCCAAATATAGTGCCTATTATTATTCATATTATTCTTATATCTTCATAAAAGTATGAACAAATCCGCCAGTTTTTATGTTATGCAATATCATTGCTATCATATTGCATACAATGCAAACATTATTTTGACTAGCATCCAACCGTACTGTTTTACATTTCCTATGGGTATGAACATTAATGTTCCAATAATGGTAATGTTGCATGTGGTCATGAGACCACTGGTGAATACAGGCTACCCTAAACATACATTAATTTACAAAAAAAGGCGAGGCAAGGCACCATAGACAAACTAGAAATGTTTCCTCTTTTCAGCTGCACACACAACTGATCACATTTTCCTGAGAATACTCAACACGATGTATCCCTAGTGGGACCAAAACTTCAGCCAAGAAGGGGACTTTTTTGTTGAATTCTGCCTCTTATGCCTAATGTATATATCACTTTCCCCTGCTAGTATCTGTATCATCACTAATGATCTAGCTCTGCAGACAACAATATAGCAACTACCTAACGGATTTACTTGCTAAACTCTGTATCAATAGCTAGCAAAATTAGCTAACTAGCTTAATTGGCAAACACTACCTTCATTGGTATTAGCAGTAGCTAACATTAGCTTCATTCGCAGCTTCATTAACAACACCTACAATAGTCTCTCATTCTCAATAGTTTATCATTCTGCCAGGAAACATTCATGCACAGCAAGCCTCTAATTTCATTGTTTTACAAGCTATGAAGCAAACAGATAGCATTATCAAGTTGAAATTGGGGTGTTAACTAAAGCAAAGGAGGTAGATCGAGGAGGGGTGGCAGAGTGGCCAATTAATGATAACAACCATACACAGTGATACCTATTGAAATATTATATCTCTATAAAATCACTGGTATAACCCAGGTTGTTGGTCTGGAAAATGACTTCAGTAAGACAAAAACAGAGACATTAGTTTTTTTGTGGTAATCTCCTATAAATCTAAATGTTCTGCTATTTTTTTTCAAGCTATTTTTGTAAAGCTAGATGAACAGAATAAAAATGCATCCATTGTTTCCCTTGTTGACCTGTCATGCATATTGTACATTTTTTAAAGATTTAATTAATTGTTTAGTTTATTGTTCTAAGTTGTCATTTAAAATGTTTTGTGCTAGGTTTGCATACTATGTGCAGCAGAAAGTAAGAAGACATAGGGTGACATTTTAACACCGCAACAATGCAGAGATATTACCAAAAATAAGTATATTATTTGAAATACTTGGCGGGACACACCTAATTTAATTTAAAGTTTTTGAAATAAATAGTGCTTTAGAAATTGTAAGAAATAGTGTATAATCTCTGCATCTTCTGCAACATCAAAATGGGGCAGTGGGTTGGGACTAATGTTGCAGAACGACATGCCTCCACTGTTTGGTTGTTACCGCTTGCTTTTTGGCAGAAAATGTAGGCCGAGGAGCCATTTGAATGGTACCTCTAGAGAGGACATCAGCATCAAAGGGTATAGAAGACAAAGATTCTGAGTTGAAACTGAGAGATAGCTGATGGGGAGTGCTTGTGGGTATAGGGCAGTGGGTGCTTGGAGCTTGGGGAGCTTTGTTGGGGCTATCATGCACAGCAGGTAAAGCATTATGCTTCCAATCCAGTTGCTTGCTAACTGGGAGTGGTTCAATTGACCGTGTAGGTTGACAGCCGAAAGGGTATAGGACACTCACCGATCTAGTAGACTTAGCAGGAGCTATAGGCTTGATTTGTTGGTTTGCTGGGGGAAGGTCATGGACAGGGTGAGGAGAAGTGGCAAAGGAAGGTCTAGGGCTGACAACAGGGGCAGGTTTAGGGCTCAAGGGTGGGTTTGACACAGGGGTTGGGATGGGGGCCATTTTGAGGCTAGGGCTAAGGCCTTCAGCCTCAGTGCCTATGTTATATCTAAAGAGTGATGAGTCCAGCTGGTAGGGCTGATGTTTCATGATATCTAGGGCATCCAGGTGCTTGGGGGGTGGTGGTTTTGTTTTCTCCTTGGTCTTTAGCTTCATTTTTGGACTTGTTGAAGGGGGCTGTTTAGCTGCTGCAGGGGGGTAGAAAGGAACATGAAGGGGATTGTATGACAATGGAGGTGGGGCTCGGATGTTGGATGAGTATCTCCAAGCACCTGGAAGGGAGGCGGTGGGGGAAGGAGACTTTGCTTTGTTGGCCTGAACTGTTTCGGCATCCACCACAAACTTCTCCATACGGGTCTGTCTCTTGGCAAAGAGTTCGGCACCTCTTCCCCTCAGAGTTGGACCATTTATGGCCGGACTAACAATGCCCTCAGAGATGTGACCCATTGGAGAAGTAGGTGGTGCCTTGGCTGCGTGGCTGTAAGAGCTCCCTCGATGGGGTGGGCAAGATGCCACCGAAGGATTTGAGGACTTTGAGATTGTGGGTTGGCGAGGTGCCGTGTGAGTTGGGTTCAGGGCCTGAATACTCACTGGGGACCGCGGTGGCTGTGGACTCCAGCTATTCATGGTTGGCTGAAATTGAGAGGGTGATGTTGAGTTGGCTGGTGCCCCGGTGTTCATGGGTGGCTGTGGTCGTGCCTGAGTTTGGGGTGGTTTGCGGAGGTTCGCCGTTTGCTGAGGCGAAAGCCAGTCTTGTTGTTTGAAGTATTGCTGAGGAGGAGGCCCCACTGGACTTGGGAAAGATGCCGGGATTGGACTCCTTGCTGGGTGAAATAGTACATTCGAGGGACTCTCCTTCAACCATGGTGGACAGGCTGGGTTGATGCTAGGCTTTGGGGCAACAGGTGGGGGATTCTTGTGCTTGACTGTTCGAGGTTGCATAAAGTTGCATGCCTCAGCACCAAGACTAAAGTAGTCTTCCTCTTCTCCTGACTCAATATATGATCTTCTTTCCCCTCTGTTTTGAATATAGGCATTGGAGGGTTGATCAGAGGCTGCTCTATTAGCACCTCTTCTTTTTGAGTCTGGTAGGATGCCAGTCTTGATTGCTGGTACAGATATGCGTTCATCACGCGAAGCTATGAAGTCCCCAGTTGGGGACCAGACCTGTGGAACTGTGTGTATAGGGACTGATACCTTGAATTTGAGTTCATGATGCTTCACCGGGCTAGTGACACCACTAAGAGGAGAAAATGGGACAGGCACTCTCTTTTGGGATACCAAGAAGGGCTTCGCTGTTCTGTTGGCCACAAGAGGCTTCGGTATGGCACTAGCTAGGTGGTTGGGCATACTGTTCATCATGTGAGCACATTGTTGCATCTCCTGTTGGTTTTCTTTGAACTGCAGATGTTGATTGCCATGAGCATCCATGTAGATCTGATCAGCATGCCTTTCACTGTATTGAATTTGATTGGATTGCACGTAAGTTTCATCCATTTTGTAAGACTTGTGCGTTTCTGTGTCTTCAAGCTCTACAATACCTTCGACGGGTAAGCCTTTGCGCCTCATTTCCTCGTGCTCTAAGGCAATCTCATCCATCCTCTGGCGGCGCTGCGCAAACATTGCCACGCCCTTGCCTTTTGTCTCCGGCAGTTGCTCCATCTCTTCCAGGTGGTGAAATATGTTGGCTATTCCAAGGTTCTCCCAGTTTAAATTGACGTCTCGGTCTTGGACATTCACTGAGTAGTCTTCTTCAAGTTCAGAATAATCATTAGTGGCCAAAGTAAACCTGACCGTTTTGCCGTCTTCACTTTCTTCGTCTTCGTCGCTTTTGTCGTCAAACTGGTGCTGACCTGTCCCGTAGCTGACAAGTGTATACTTCTTAACCCTTTGCCGCCGCTTCTTGAACATCAACACCCCTCTGTTTCTGGGATTTGGTGCATCGGTCAACAGCAAAGCAATGCGTTTACATTTAGACTTGGCTTCCTTCACCTGCCTGTCTGACTGGCTCTCGCTCTGTCTGGGCCCTGGGAGGGAGAGATGAGAAGAGAGGACAGAGATAAAAAGAGAGATTTTATCAACGTAGTGTAATTACATAAATTATGCTACCTCAGAATGATGCATATGTAATGTGAGGAGGTATCACATAAAAGTGCCCCACATACAATACATTACAAGAGCACTGTCTACCCATGTCCTGAGAATGTCATCAACCGATTACTTTTATGGTGTAGCTTTCTCAATTGCCATTTAAGTTACAGTGCATTCGGAAAGTATTCAGACCACTTCACTTTTTCCAAATGTTGTTACGTTACAGCCTTATTCTAAAATGTATTAAATTGTTTTTTTATCTCATCAATCTACACACAATAGCCCATAATGACAAAGCAAAAACTGGTTTTTAGAAATTTGCACAAATGTATGAATAAATACAAACTGAAATGTGACATTTACATAAGTATTCAGACCCTTTACTCAGTACTTTGTTGAAGCACCTTTGGCAGTGATTACAACCTTGAGTCTTCTTGGGTATGACGCTACAAGCTTAGCACACCTGTATTTGGGGAGTTTCTCCCATTCTTCTCTTCAGATCCTCTCAAGCTCTGTCAGGTTGGATGGGGAGTGTTGCTGCACAGCTATTCTCAGGTCTCTCCAGAGATGTTCGATCAGGTTCAAGTCCGGGCTCTGGCTGAGCCACTCAAGGACATTCAGAGACTTGTCCCGAAGCCACTCCTGCGTTGTCTTGGCTGTGTGCTTAGGGTCATTGTCCTGTTGGAAGGTGAATCTTCGCCCCAGTCTGAGGTCCTGAGCGCTCTGGAGCAAGTTTTCATCAAGGATCTCTCTGTACTTTGCTTTGTTCATCTTTGCCTCGATCCTGACTAGTCTCCCAGTCCCTGCCGCTGAAAAACATCCCCACAGCATGATGCTGCCACCACCATGCTTCACCGTAAGGATGATATTAGCCAGGTGATGAGCGGTGCCTGGTTTCCTCCAGACGTGACGCTTGGCATTCAATCTTGGTTTCATCAGACCAAAGAATCTTGTTTCTCATGGTATGAGAGTCCTTTAGGTGCCTTTTGGCAAACTTCAAGCAGGCTATCATGTGCCTTTTACTGAGGAGTGGCTTCTGTCTGGCCACTCTACCATAAAGGCCTGACTGGTGAATTGCTGCAGAGATGGTTGTCCTTCAGGAAGGTTCTCCCATCTCCACAGAGGAGCTCTGTCAGAGTGACCATCGGGTTCTTGGTCACCTCCCTGACCAAGGCCCTTCTACCCTGATTGCTCAGTTTGGCTGGGCAAACTTCGACCTCATGGATTGGTTTTTGCTCTGACATGCACTGTCAACTGTGGGACCTTATATAGACAGGTGTGTGCCTTTCCAAATCATGTCCAATCAATTGTATTTACCACAGGTGGACTCCAATCAAGTTGTAGAAACATCTCATGGATGATCAATGGCAACAGGATTCACCTGTTCTCAATTTCGAGTCTCATAGCAAAGGGTCTGAATATTTATGTAAATAAGCTATTTTTATTTGATTTATTTTGTATATTTGTACAAATGTCTAAAAACCTGTTTTAGCTTTGTCATTATGGGGTATTGTGTGTAGATTGATGAGGAAGAACATGACTTTAATCCATTTTAGAATAAGGCTGTAACGTAACAAAATGTGGAAAAAGTGAAGGGGTCTGAATACTTTCCGAATGCATTGTACATGGGGATAACTGCAGAATATAATGGATATTGAATATCTGATTAATACTATACAATGTCAAATGGTTGATCTTTTGACATTGTTCAACTTAGTTGCTTCTGACTTGTTGATCTCAGCACCTATGGTAAATCTAGCCTTTCTTCGTCTTGAATTTAAATGAATTAGTATGGTTCATATCTCATCCCTTGCCCTTCTGCAAAACAGTTAGTGTTTATCAGAGGTGGGACAAAGTCATTGTTATGCAAGTCACAAGTAAGTCTCAAGTCTTTGCCCTCGAGTCCCGAGTCAAGTCGAGTCAAAGATGAGGCAAGTCCCAAGTCGAGTCAAAAGTCAAAGCCATCAAGTCTCAAGTCGAGTCCAAAGTCCTACATTTTAGTTTCGAGTCATTTCAAGTCCTCTTAGCAAGCCTTTGCAAGTCATTACAAGTCCTCGTAGCAAGTCTTCTCGAGTCATAAGGCGCAAGTCCAAGTCAAGTCACGAGTCATTGATGTTAAAGTCCAAGTCGAGTTGCAAGTCTTTGTACATTTTGTCGAGTCGAGTCTGAAGTCATCAAATTCATGACTCGAGTCTGACTCGAGTCCAAGTCACATGACTCGAGTCCACACCTCTGGTGTTTATGAATGTGTAGCGCTAATATCATGACATCCTACATGATTCATGAGGAAAGTAATTTATCACGTACAGTACCTTAGTTTACGACATTATAAATAGATGGCTTGGAGACAGACAACTTTGGAAGCCACTTTCCAAACAACGAGCTCCATTATTTCATTATGTATTACAAGTCATTCAAACATTAATGGCCAATATTTTAGAAAAACCTTTCTCTTCATTATATTTCAACTTAACTCCAAAATAAAGGAACAAATAGAGAGTCAGAGATTTTAAGTTTGATTCCAGACCTTCTATTTATTATCTTGTCACGATGGCTCCTGACAAATTACTTTCCTATCATATTGTATTATAGCAAACACTTCCATTTATTTTAAGCTTCCAACCTAAGGACTACAGAATACTGTCGTCTATTGACATGACGGTGTCATGTAAACTGACTAGACAGTTTTAGCAAAACCCATTATAGCTACCTAGCCAATTATCTGTAGCTTATATAAAGACCCTGTGCAGACGAATAATACTTTTAAATAGTTATGTTATAAGTAGAAAACTAATACAAATAATACAAATATGATACTTCTTAAGTTAGATTTTAGTCAGTCGACATTTTGAATGTATTTTTATTTTATCCTATGAGCTACAACGTTTTTATAGTGCCCACTAGAGGATGATAATATATGTATTTTTGCCGACAAATATATCAAATTTACATATGATGATTTTTAACAATAGAGAACAGACTTCTCAATATTACAACTTTCATGTTTACATTAAAATAATACATTAACTACCATACTCCTACATTGTCGCAAAAGTAACACTTTAAATGTTAAAAGGAATGTTCAGTATTATTCTATACAGTAGCTAAAAATATATGGAAGTAATGGGGGCATGCGTGCAGTGCCTCTTAAAATGTTCATGGCCAAATCAACTTAAATCAACTCAGTTATTTGGTTTACTGTTACTTAAAGGTGATCCATCTTTTTTAACAGGCACCACATACCCCCATCACTCCCATTGTTTTTAGCTAGCGGTGGCTAAAGTTAGCTGAAGTTTAAAGAAAACCAAACCATGGATTAATATTTTTTTACTGGGCTATAGACTACTTTCAGGATGAGGAACCATCTAACGTTACATGTTAAAATACTTAACTTCTCCTTTAACACTTCAAATAAGTTATTGTTAAATGTCTTGAAGCACCAGTTTATGTTTAGTCAATCTGATGTATCATTTTTTTCTGTTATTGTCCATCTGCCAGTGTTGTAGACTGAATGAACACAAATTATTTATTGCATTTGATATAGTTGAGACTTTACTTGGAAGATTACACTAACAAAAGAATAACAATGTATAAACACATAAAATAATGACACTTTGTGTTAATTTAAAATAATATTGATCAAAACATCTGTGACCCCATTTAAAAAGTAACATTTAATAAAAAAGTATAAAATAGACTACTTAATAAATAGAGTGTTTGCGTGACGTTTGCAACAAGGTGTTTGCCATGTGCATATAACATACATTGACAGCAAATCCAAAGAGGGTAAACATTCAGCAAAGTTGGACTGCTACTTTTAATGTGCTTTAACTTCAGTAATGACAGGACCTGCAGACTGCAACTGTGTACTTTTATTTTTAGGTCCACATTGCAAGATGCAATAAAAGCACCAGCCTCACTTCAGAGCTGACTTAGGGGGGTCTATGAGGCAAGAAAAGTGAGGAGCTAACTTTCCATTACACAGTCAAGGCTAATGGTTTGAAAAGGGATCGGGTGTCAAGCCAGGATGACACATGGTGGTGTCCGTCAAATTAACTTCTGCCAGCCTCATCAGAGGCATGGTCGTATTTTAATCTTATCCACTCAGACTGTTAAATGCACAGGAGAGTCAGCCTGTATGCCCACTTAAAATAAAACACACATCCCAGCAGTCATGCCCTTTAGTCCAAATTCAAACATTGCATCATTATCTATTTTGCTTTATAAACGTCACTGTACTTTGTAGCAGCAATAACAGCAGTTAATTTACAATACAAAGAACATGATTTAAGTGACATTAAGCCAGTTCTATTTTGACATGCCATTTATTTTCAAATTATTGCATTGAAATAACATTTCCAACATTGTTTTAATTTCCTTATAAGCCGAATGCGACACAGAGAAAATTACCACATCGTTTTGAGTTGCATAGACTTACATTGGTGCTCGATCTACAGTAAATGAATGAGGGGGTTGGGGGAGGAGGAGGGTGGCTACTTACGTGCGCGCCTCACCCTGTGTCTGCTGGGACTGGGGAGATCTCTCTCAGATGCAGAGTCCCACTCCTCTGCCTGCTCAGCACCCTGCGCTGAAATTCCAAAGGATAGATAAGCAGGAGGTGCTTCGCTGTGCCCTCCTTCCTCCGGAGACTCAACACTCCCATTCCCCCTGGCCCCGGTCCCAGAGCCCAGCCTCCTGCCGTCCCCCCTGGGTTCCCCATGGGTCAGAGTTAGGGTCATCTCTCTCCGGCCAACGGAGGAAGAGGAGGTGGACCGTTGCCTTGATATTCGACACGAGTTGGGGTTCGGGGCGGGGGCTTGTGGGGACTTTGGGGGAGTCGGTGAAGGGGTGCTTGGGTAGGACTCGGCATCGGAGCCCCCGGATTCCCCAGGGTAGACGCTACCTGGCCCCTGTGATAAGGTGTCTATCTCCTGGGTTCTGCTGGGGCTCAGTCCCCTAACCGGGCTACGTTCTTCCGGGCTGTAGTCGGAGGGTGGTCTCTGATGTTCCACAATGGCTCTCTTGGTGTACGGTTCAGGGGACCCTACAGAATGGGGGGACTCAGCCTGTCTAATGTGGGTGTGTTGGGGCTCTATGCGGAGCTCTGTATCACTCTTCCTTTCTTCATAGTAGGATCCATCCCGGGACTCTGAGACGTAAAGGTCGTCAGAGGAGTGGCGGTACTCAGAGACTGACCAAGTGTCCATGACAGTGCTCTCCTGGTCCTCTGTTTCTGGCTCCATCTCTAGTTTGTTACAGACACAGACAGGGTCCTGGATGTGACAAATGCAACATTTAGAACAAAACAGGAGACAAGAGAGCATGATAAATAAGAGATAAGGGACCTTCCACTAAGGAATTGATAATGAACACAGTATTAAGCATTCAGTATCAATGTCAACAATATCACCTTGCAGCTGTAAACACAAAGCAGCAAAGCAATGTGATACGATTTGAACATGCACACAGACACATGCGTGCACGTACATGAGCATGCATGCACGTACATGAGCATGCATGCACGTACATGCACACACGCACATAACAAACACACACAAACACACCATCATCATTGTCAATTCTGATGAGAGAGCACTGCCTGTATTTCTTTAACTATCTCAAGCAGTCAAGTTAATATTTGATGTTTCAATTCAATTTGGCGATAATCAGGTAGCTAATGACACCAAATAACAGCAACTACAGTTATAACTTGTGCAGCGGGTTTAGCCACATATTTCACAAGGTATTGAGTTTGCAATCCAGCTACTGTGTGATCAATGCATTCCTTATCCCCAATAGGAGGCGCAGTGGTTTGCCTTAGCAATTTCTCCACCACTCTAAATGGAATGGTATGCAATATCACACGGGAAACAGCATTCACGTCCAAGAGGACAAGTTAAACAATACAGAGGCTGTTTTCCAAGCTATGATTTATACAAAGATAGTTTTTTCCCCTCCTCAATACAAACATATTACTCGGCTGAGCGGATTTGGAGTGCTAGCATTTCCATTTAAGAACTACATTTGAGATGTGTTTGATTAAACGTTGCCAAAGAGAACTCTCAAATTCAACTAGCAACAAAGCCACTGCTACTTAATTACAGTTAAGGGTAGCACTTGATCTGACAGTACTGTTGCTAAGGAAACTCTTTATTTTTAATGTTTTATTTAGGGAACTCTTTCTTTCATAGTGTCTTTAATTATGAAGAAATGGCACAGTAAAAGTGTAATATGTAAGAAATGCATGCGCAAATAACGCATCAAATTTCCCATAACCAAAAATACAAAAAACATCCCTAATCAGCTATGCCACAAACTACCCCAAAATAACCCCTACATATTAGAAACTACCCAAAACAGTTACTGCAAACAACTTCAATACCATAAACGACCCCAAAATACTAGAAACTAAAGCAAACAGACACCCCAGAACTACCTCAAACATTCCAAAAATACCAGACTACCCCAAGCAGCTACTCCAAGCTCTTTGGGTAGTTTGTGGTATGCTATGTTTTTTTTAGCATAGTTTTGTGTTAGCTGTTTTGGGTAGTTTCTGGTATGGGGTTGTTTGTAGTTATCTGTGGTAATTTGGGGGAATAGTAGGACCTGTGTATCATTAAGTCTTGAGTGATGTGATTCTTACAGGAGGGAGGGAGTCTGATTTGATTGGTTGAGAGAACAGTGAGTTGAGTTGTGAGTTGAGTTACCCTGTGAGGAGGCTAGGAAGAGCATACGTTGCTATCAGTGTTGTAAAGTACTTAAGTAAAAATACTTTAAAGTACTATTAAGTAGTGTTTGGGGGTATCTGTACTTTACTTTACTATTTATATTTTTGACAACTTTTACTTTTACTTCACTACATTCCTAAAGAAAATAATGTACTTTTTACTCCATACATTTCCTCTGACACCCAAAAGTACTCGTTACATTTTGAATGCTTAGCAGAACAGGAAAATGGTCCATTCACACGCTTATCAAGAGAACATCCCTGGTAATCCCTACTGCCTTTGATCTGGCGGACTCACTAAACACACATGCTTCAATTGTAAATGATGTCTGAGTGTTGGAGTGTGCCCCTGACCATCCATAAA
Source organism: Coregonus clupeaformis (assembly GCF_020615455.1). Taxonomy (NCBI): domain Eukaryota; kingdom Metazoa; phylum Chordata; class Actinopteri; order Salmoniformes; family Salmonidae; genus Coregonus; species Coregonus clupeaformis. The sequence continues at coordinate 104,530 of NW_025533742.1, read as the reverse complement.
TATAAAAAAAACAAGAAAATGGTGCCGTCTGGTTTGCTTAATATACTTTTACTTTTGATACTTAAGTATATTTCAGCAATTACATTTACTTTTGATACTTAAGTATATTTAACACCAGATACTTTTAGCCCTTTATGTGACACTCTGGCTCTAGGACTTTTGTATGTGAGCTAGAGTGTATGTTGTTTTGTTGGGGATTTGGGTGTTTTTCTATGTTGGTAGTTCTGTCGGGTGTATTTCTATGTTTGCAGGTCTGTGGGTTGTTTTGCTAGGTGGTTGTATGTTGTAGTCAATGACTCCCAATCGGAGGTAACGAGTGTCAGCTGTCGGCTCGTTATCTCTGATTGGGAGCCATATATATTCTGTGTGTTTTCTCCTGTGTTTTGTGGGTTATTGTTCCGTGTTCAGTCGTGTCACTGAGGACTTCATTATCGTCATTTGTTGTTTTTTTGTGGTTGCTTTATTTAATAAAGTCATCATGTTCACTCCACGCGCTGCGTATTGGTCCGCTCCTTCAGACGATCGTGACAGAATAACCCACCATAAAGGAACCAAGCAGCGCGTCCAGGAACAAAGGGTCTGGACATGGAAGGAACTGGTGGAAGGTAAAGGGTCCTGGACTTGGGAGGAGATCCTAGATGGTATGGATCGCCGACCATGGAACGAGACGGTGGAGAGGCGACGGCGAGAGGAGCAACGGCATCAGCAGGGCCATCATCGTCGGAAGGACGAGAGGCAACCCCAAGAAGTTTTTGGGGGGGCACATGGCTTGGGCGACGGAGCAGCAGGAGGCTGCCACTAGGCAGAGTCAGAGGGCTGCCAGGTTAAGGGGGCTGACGGAGGCAGAGAAGGGACGGATTCAGTGGGCTACCAGGTCAAGGGGGCAACTGGGTAAAGCAGGGAAGGAAAGTGTTGAGGCACGGCGTGAGGTACTGGGGTGTGTAACCAGTTCGGTCCGGCCCGTTCCTAGTCCCGTGGTGCAGCCAGTAGTGTGTGTTCCCGTGCGGTACGGCCTGTTCCGGTCCCTCGCACTAAGGATACGGTGCGCGTCGCCAGCCCAGCCCGGCCTGTTCCTACTCCTCGCACCAGGGATACGGTGCGCTTCGCCAACCCGGCCCGGCCTGTTCCGGCCACTCGCACCAGGGATACGGTGCGCGTCGCCAGCCCAGCCCGGCCTGTTCCTACTCCTCGCACCAGGGATACGGTGCGCTTCGCCAACCCGGCCCGGCCTGTTCCGGCCACTCGCACCAGGGATACGGTGCGCGTCGCCAGCCCAGCCCGGCCTGTTCCTACTCCTCGCACCAGGGATACGGTGCGCTTCGCCAACCCGGCCCGGCCTGTTCCGGCCACTCGCACCAGGGATACGGTGCGCGTCGCCAGCCCAGCCCGGCCTGTTCCTACTCCACGCACCAGGGATACGGTGCGCCGCCAGCCCGGCCCGGCCTGTTCCGGCCACTCGCACCAGGGATACGGTGCGCGTCGCCAGCCCCGCCCGGCCTGTTCCTGCTCTCCCGCACTAGGCGTTATGGGGAGTCCCCAGGGTCCAGCATGCCCTGTTCCGGCTCCCCGCACTAGGCGTTATGGGAGTCCCCAGGGTCCAGCATGCCCTGTTCCGGCTCCCCGCACTAGGCGTTATGGGAGTCCCCAGGGTCCAGCATGCCCTGTTCCGGCTCCCCGCACTAGGCGTCATGTGCGTTCCCAGGGTCCAGCAAGCCCTGTTGCTTCTCTCCGCACTAGCCCTGAGATGCGTGTCCTCAGCCCGGTACCTCCTGTTCCGGCACCACGCACCAGGCCTACGATGCGCCTCAGACGGCCAGAGTCTGCCGTCTGCCCAACGGGGCCTGAACTGTCCGTCTGCCCAACGCCCGTCTGAACTGTCCGTCTGCCCAACGCCGTCTGAACTGCCCGTCTGCCCAACGGGGCCTGAACTGTCCGTCTGCCCAACGCCCGTCTGAACTGTCCGTCTGCCCAACGCCCGTCTGAACTGCCCGTCTGCCCAACGGGGCCTGAACTGTCCGTCTGCCCAACGCCGTCCTGAACTGCCCGTCTGCCCAACGCCGTCAGAGCCTTCCGCCAGACAGGATCAGCCAGAGCCTTCTGCCAGACAGGATCAGCCAGAGCCTTCCGCCAGACAGGATCAGCCAGAGCCTTCTGCCAGACAGGATCAGCCAGAGCCTTCTGCCAGACAGGATCAGCCAGAGCCTTCTGCCAGACAGGATCAGCCAGAGCCTTCTGCCAGACAGGATCAGCCAGAGCCGTCTGCCAGACAGGATCAGCCAGAGCCTTCTGCCAGACAGGATCAGCCAGAGTCTTCCGCCAGCCAGGATCCGCCAGAGCCGTCCAGCCAGGATCCGCCTGAGCCAGCCAGCCAGGATCTGCCCCTCAGTCCGGTGCTGCCCTTTAGTCAGGTGCTGCCCCTTAGCCCGGTGCTGCCCCTTGGTCCGGTGCTGCCCCTTAGTCCGGTGCTGCCACTTAGTCCGGTGCTGCCCCTTAGTCAGGTGCTGTCCCTTAGTCCGGTACTGCCTACTAAGCAGTTTGTGACTGTGGTAGGGTGGGGATCACGACCGGGGCCAGAGCCACCACCGTGGACAGACGCCCACCCAGACCCTCCCCCTAGAGCGTATGCTGGTGCGCCCGGAGTGCGCACCTTTAGGGGGGGGTACTGTGACACTCTGGCTCTAGGACTTTTGTATGTGAGCTAGAGTGTATGTTGTTTTGTTGGGGATTTGGGTGTTTTTCTATGTTGGTAGTTCTGTCGGGTGTATTTCTATGTTTGCAGGTCTGTGGGTTGTTTTGCTAGGTGGTTGTATGTTGTAGTCAATGACTCCCAATCGGAGGTAACGAGTGTCAGCTGTCGGCTCGTTATCTCTGATTGGGAGCCATATATATTCTGTGTGTTTTCTCCTGTGTTTTGTGGGTTATTGTTCCGTGTTCAGTCGTGTCACTGAGGACTTCATTATCGTCATTTGTTGTTTTTTTGTGGTTGCTTTATTTAATAAAGTCATCATGTTCACTCCACGCGCTGCGTATTGGTCCGCTCCTTCAGACGATCGTGACACTTTACTTAAGTAGAACTTTACTGGGTGACTTTCACTTTTACTTGAGTCATTTTCTATTAAAGTATCTTTACTTTTACTCAAGTATGAAAATTGGGTACTTTTTCCACCAGGTTGCTATAGATTCTGATTCAACTACACATTTAGTGTGCTCTCTTCCTAGAGCATGACATTCAGTTCTTATTCATAATTTAACAGAGGTTAAAGGGACATTTTGCTCCAAAATCTAATTTAGTAAAATGTTTTCAGACCTCATAAGTAGTCTAATGTGAAAATGAGTCAATGTCCAGTTATATGCCAACATCCTAAATGAATGGCAAATATAAGTACCATGTAATTTCTAGATGTGCTTATTATTTCCATCAATTTGGAGTTAAGAAATATATATGGATCTACACAACATATGACGTGGACTCTTCTTGATAAAATACTTCTGTGGAGGTCTGAAAACATCTGCAAAACTTCTATTTCTTTTTACTTAACTCATTGAACCCACCTTGTGGAATGGCCCTCAACTGCCATAGTGGTGCAGCAATAGCTACACATTTTACCATGGGATTGAAGGGACCTTTAAGCCTAAAGTTGATGGCATCAACCAGGAATTTTCATTTATTTAAAGAGAAACCATTGCTCCAACAGTTTAAGATACAGTGAGGGAAAAAAGTATTTGATCCCCTGCTGATTTTGTATGTTTGCCCACTGACAAAGAAATGATCAGTCTATACGTTTAATGGTAGGTTTATTTGAACAGTGAGAGACAGAATAACAACAAAAAAATCCAGAAAAACACATGTCAATAATGTTTTAAATTGATTTGCATTTTAATGAGGGAAATAAGTATTTGACCCCCTCTCAATCAGAAAGATTTCTGGCTCCCAGGTGTCTTTTATACAGGTAATGAGCTGACCTTAGGAGCACACTCTTAAAGGGAGTGCTCCTAATCTCAGCTTGTTACCTGTATAAAAGACACCTGTCCACAGAAGCAATCAATCAATCAGATTCCAAACTCTCCACCATGGCCAAGACCAGAGAGCTCTCCAAGGATGTCAGGGACAAGATTGTAGACCTACACAAGGCTTGAATGGGCTACAAGACCATTGCCAAGCAGCTTGGTGAGAAGGTGACAACAGTTGGTGCGATTATTCGCAAATGGAAGAAACACAAAATAACTGTCAATCTCCCTCGGCCTGGGGCCCCATGCAAGATCTCACCTCGTGGAGTTGCAATGATCATGAGAATGGTGAGGAATCAGCCCAGAACTACACGGGAGGATCTTGTCAATGATCTCAAGGCAGCTGGGACCATAGTCACCAAGAAAACAATTGGTGACACACTACGCCGTGAAGGACTGAAAACCTGCAGCGCAAGGTCCCCCTGCTCAAGAAAGCACATATATACATGCCCGTCTGAAGTTTGCCAATGAACATCTGAATGATTCAGAGGAGAACTGGGTGAAAGTGTTGTGGTCAGATGAGACCAAAATTGAGCTCTTTGGCATCAACTCAACTCGCCGTTTTTGGAGGAGGAGGAATGCTGCCTATGACCCCAAGAACACCATCCCCACCGTCAAACATGGACGTGGAAACCTTATGCTTTGGGGGTGTTTTTCTGCTAAGGGGAAAGGACAACTTCACCGTATCAAAGGGACGATGGACGGGGCCATCTACCGTCAAATCTTGGGTGAGAACCTCCTTCCCTCAGCAAGGGCATTGAAAATGGGTCGTGGATTGGTATTCCAGCATGACAATGACCCAAAACACACGGCCAAGGCAACAAAGGAGTGGCTCAAGAAGAAGCACATTAAGGTCCTGGAGTGGCCTAGCCAGTCTCCAGACCTTAATCCCATAGACAATCTGTGGAGGGAGCTGAAGGTTCGAGTTGCCAAACGTCAGCCTCAAAACCTTAATGACTTGGAGAAGATCTGCAAAGAGGAGTGGGACAAAATCCCTCCTGAGATGTGTGCAAACCTGGTGGCCAACTACAAGAAACGTCTGACCTCTGTGATTGCCAACAAGGGTTTTGCCACCAAGTACTAAGTAATGTTTTGCAGAGGGGTCAAATACTTATTTCCCTCAATAAAATGCAAATCAATTTATAACATTTTTGACATGCGTTTTTCTGGATTTTTTTGTTGTTATTCTGTCTTTCACTGTTCAAATAAACCTACCATTAAAATAATAGACTGATCATTTCTTTGTCAGTGGGCAAACATACAAAATCAGCAGGGGATCAAATACTTTTTCTCTCTCGCTCTATACTGTACTATATATCATTAACTGGGACTAACATAGACTACCTTTAAGGGTCTCCAAAACGAGTCAGTCACCTCTTAATCTCGGTTACCCAGAAGTAGAATTCATGCAAAGTTGTCACTTCCTACATGTGAATCTGTCCACGAGAGATTAGTCACCCCTCAGTGCTGGTACTTTGAGATAAAGCATATCCCAGTATTTCGTAAGAAGTGCTTACTCTTCACAACCATGCTTTGATATTTAAGTCCTCAAGCCGCGGCTTTGCAGACATCTCTTGGCCGCTGACATGTCTGTGACATGAGCTAGTAACATATTACTAATATGATCTATGACAATGTTTCTCAGAAGTGGGTCAAGAGACCTGTCTTTCTTTTCTATGCAGTTGAGAGTTATTTTGCAAGGGATCCATGTTCAACTAGGGATGAACAGGGGCATGTTCAGCAAGACACTTATTGGAACATTCAGATAGAAATATGCCATGTAGCACAAACATGCCTCTCTGACATGTAGAATACGGAATCACTTCAGCTCTATTCATTGTATTTTTATCTGCAACATTCGACAACGTTTGGCTACTGAACAGGACCATGGAACTAATTAGGGGATCATGGCTACAGTGCAAGACCACCACAGTGAAAGAAAGAAAGAAGGCTGCTCAATGGAATAAGAAGCACTTTTCATACAGTAACATGGCTTATGTGCTATGCAGGCATACTAATTATCCAATATAATTCAAAATTATGGCACAGCTAGTAACACATTAACTTACTCTCAACCAAAAGGCTTACACACAGTAACTGTGTCATTACAACAACAATGTCAAAACAGATTTGATAAACATTCACGTCAGCTGTTGACCTTATGATAATTTGTGTTCCTTTTTTTAATCAGTAATTTGTGCTTATATGGGTTCATAAAAAAATATGTTTTGTTGTCTTTGTATTGTTATTGTCTCGTTGTTTTGATTAGTTTTTTTGGGGGGGATCATAACAGTTAATGGGGATCCAAATACACAAATAAACTGATATTATACTGTAACACACCATTTTATACCTTGAAAAGCTACAGGTTTTTTATAACAATTTTTTATCTATGATGTGTGATAAGAATTTACTGACTGTTTGACATTTTTTTATAACATTGTACATTTGCTCCCTCTAGCTGTCATGATCAAAAGTCACATCATTAATGCTTCCCTTTGTGTCCTGTACTCAATGACACATATGAAATATATCTCTACTTATAGTCCTAGATTTATTTGATACTTTTTAAAAATTAAAACATAGAGGTGAACATAGAGGTGAATTCAATTCACTGGTTTCACAGTTTAATTTAGAGCATCATGACATGACTGTAAAGTACAGGTACAATTTACTCCATATGTGCTATATGCCATTTGTTATGAACCTTTGGTTGGTGATTACCCTGTAGCAGAGTTACAATGTTAGTTAGAGTGCTATGGAGAGGAATGGAGGTCTATCAATGCTTAGATACATTTGGAACATAATTATTTGTATGTTGGGTACAGAAGAAAAAGGGGCATTTGACTCCAAAATGAAACTTTTCAGATCTCAAAAGTAGTCTAATGTCAAGATGAATCCATCATCCATGCTATCAGCCCTATACAAACAGCTATATGCCTAAACTAGCTACATGGAATTGTTTTAAGAAGGTCATATCAAGGATCATATAGCTATTAGATTTTCTTTATATATAAAACAAGTTTTTGATGAAAAAATGCTTTGGGCCTTACTGCTATTAGCCCATACAAACACATTGATTAACAGATTCACTACATGGAACAACAGATAGTCCCCCCCAAAAAACATCTAAAGGAAATGTGTTCTGAAGTGTCTGTCCTATATCTATGAGAAAGATATGAGAAAGATTAGGAAACATATATTACATGAGTTTAACCCCTTATTTTTGGCACTAAACAGTCTCCATATATAGCCCAAACTCTTTGGACACTACAGACAGAAGTTGGCAGATCGGCTGTACTGACTTCAGACTAGTCCAAAGACGGTTGTGGGGGTCGTAGAGCAAAACGGAGTAAACACCATCGTGTTCGTGAGAGTCTCTCCTTTCCATAGAGAGAATAATAGTTTGTAGGCCAAACCGTTAGAACGGTACAGATGATTTTCGGGATGTCTCAAACGTACACATGAGTAAAGCCAGCTACTACAGCGAGTGAAATCACTGCAACATTTAACAAAGAGCTGCAGTCAGTTTCAGAATGGGTGGCAAGAAATAAGTCAGTCCTAAATATTCCAAAAACTAAAAGCATTGTATTTGGGACAAATCATTCACTAAACCCTAAACCTCAACTAAATATTGTAATGAATAATGTACAAATTGAGTAAGTTGAGGTGACTAAACTGCTTGTAGTAACCCTGGATTGTAAACTGCCATGGTCAAAACATGTTGATTCAACAGTAGCTAAGATGGGGAGAAGTCTGTCCATAATAAAGCGTTGCTCTGCCTCCTTAAAAACACTATCAACAAAGCAGGTCCTACAGGCCCTAGTTTTGTTGCACCTGGACTACTGTCCAGTCGTGTGGTCAGGTGCCACAAAGAGGGACTTATGAAAATTACAATTGGCTCAGAAGAGGGCAGCACGGCTGGCCCTTAAATGAACACGGAGCGCTAACATTAGTAATATGCACGTCAATCCCTCATGGCCCAAAGTAGAGGAGATATCAACATTATCACTACTTGTTTTTGTAAGAAGTATTGACATGCTGAAAGCACCAAGCTGTCTGTTTAAACTACTAGCACACAGCTCGGTCACCCATGCATACCCCACAAGAAATACCACCAGAGGTCTCTTCACAATCCCCAATGGGAGGCGCACAGTACTACATAGAGCCATGGCTACATGGAACTCTATTCCACATCAGGTAACTGATGCAAGCAGTAGAATCAGATTTAAACATCTGATAAGAATACACCTTATGGGACTGTGAAGTTACACACACACAGGCACAGACATGCATACACATGCACTCTACATAAACGTACATATGGATTTTGTATTGTAGATACACTATATATACAAAAGTATATAGACACCCCTTCAAATTAGTGGATTCGGCTATTTCAGCCACACCCTTGCTGACAGGTGTATAAGATCGAGCACACAGCCATGCAATCACCATAGACAAACATTGACAGTAGAATGGCCTTACTGAAGAGCTCAGTGACTTTCAATGTGGCACCGTCATAGGATTCCACCTTTCCAATAGTTCGTCAAATTTCTGCCCTGTTAGAGTGTCCCTGGTCAACTGTAAGTGCTATTATTGTGAAGTGGAAACGTCAAGGAGCAACAACAGCTCAGCCGCAAGGTGGTAGGCCACACAAGCTCACAGAACGGGACCACCAAGTAATGAAGCATGTACAAATCGCCTGTCCTAGGTTGCAATACTCACTACCGAGTTCCAAACTGCCTCTGGAAGCAACGTCCGAACAATAACTGTTTGTTGGGAGCTTCATGAAATGGGTTTCCATGGCCGAGCAGCCGCACACAAGCCTAAGCTCACCATGAGCAATGCCAAGCGTCAGCTGGAGTGGTGTAAAGCTCGCTGACATTGGACTCTGGAGCAGTGGAAACGCGTTCTCTGGAGTAATGAATCACGCTTCACCATCGGGCAGTCCGACGGACGAATCTGGGTTTGGCGGCTGCCAGGAGAACGCTACCTGCCCCAATGCATAGTGCCAACTGTAAAGTTTGGTGGAGGAGGAATAATGGTCTGGGGCTGTTTTTCATCGTTCGGGATAGGCCCCTTAGTTCCAGTGAAGGGAAATCTTAACGCTACAGCATACAATGACATTCTAGACGATTCTGTGCTTCCAACTTTGTGGCAACAGTTTGGGGAAGGCCCTTTCCTGTTTCAGCATGACTATGCCCCCATGCACAAAGTGAGGTCCATACAGAAATGGTTTGTCGAGATCAGTGTGGAAGAACTTGACTGGCCTGCACAGAGCTCTGACCTCAACCCCATCGAGCACCTTTGGGATGATCGCCCAACATCAGTGCCCGACCTCACTAATGCTCTTGTGGCTGAATGAAAGCAAGTCCCCGCAACAATGTTCCAACATCTAGTGGAAAGCATTCCCATGATTGTGGAACGAGATCTTCGACAAGCAGGTGTCCACATACTTTTGGTCATGTTGTGTATGTTGCAGTAGAGGAGTGGCCTGAGGGCACACACTTAATGTGTTGTGAAAAGTGTTATGAAATGTAATGTAATGTAATATTTTGTATTGTGTATAACTGCCTTAATGTTGCTGGACCCCAGGAAGAGTAGCTGCTAGCCTTGGCAGCAGCTAATGGGGAACCTTAATAAATACAAATACAACATCTCAAGAGAACACCACTTTTGAGGTCTGAAAACGTCTGTCAAGCATTGATTTTGGACTGGAATGGCCCTTTAAGCACATTCTACAGTAATTAATGCGATACCACTCTCATGATCCACGGTCAAGGTTGGTGCACTCCTTCCTTACTGCAGTAAGAAGACATTAATTTTTACCTAGTAAGGCAATGCCCTCAGTATCATGACTCGTCCTGCCAGGGCAAAGAGAAATAAGCATCAGTGACCAGTGGTGACCCCGTGATGACCCCATAATCTGGTGTATGACCCCCAGAGGGGGGTTGTGCTTGGAGTCAGGGGATTAGCTATTTCCATGGTCTCATCAGCCAATTAGACCACTTCATGTCCCCCACTAATGAGAACCATACAATATTTCTGGCAGGTTCTCAACAAATCTGAAATGCCATAGTTGTTAAGGCACTTGTGGATATTTAACAATTGTACAATTATTAGTCTACAGATAAAATGAAGGGGTGAGAATGGATTTGTTATGTTTGTATTATCTTAAAATAGCATTTATTACAGCAGCAAGGGATTGTATATTACGCAAAACATTTAAAAAAAATTATGTCTCAGCATCTTCATTACATAATATAATATTTGATTTAAAACCCGGTGTGAGGTCCAAATTAATGTGAAATACAAAACATACACATGCATACAAGTAAAATGCTGAAAACTCTTATGATTCAGTTCATAGTGTAAAGTTAATTGTAGACATATTTCCTTGTTTCAGTCTCTGACAATGGTAGAAGTATTGTACTTGAGGTATATAACAAATACTCTATGGACTGCACACATGTGGTTTACTTGCATATGACTCATCTTTACATTTACATTTCCAATGATAAAATTACTTTATAATATCTGCCCTGAGCTGAACAGTTTGGAATTCCAATAGATAAATAGAATATCACACTGCCACTACAAAAAGAAAAACTATTACCTCTCCCCCACTTAACACTGCTCCAAATATTGTCACTCCAGCCCTGTTATTTCTGATAATACCAACACTAAACAATTTTCACACTACAACAACTCTCTTAAACTAGAAGTATTCATTATTATTTCTTTACCTACCTTAGGTACTAGGAAATATCAATGATGACTTTCTGCAGGGAAGATCCTAAAACAGCACCCAGTGCATTGTTATGCTGATTTAATCCAAGTGATCAAGCAGTTGAAGTTACTCAGGGATGTGTACCGAGACCCTGCATGGTTATTATCTGCTAGTACTAATTGGGTGATGGTCAGTTGTGAGGCTGTCCCAGAATTCAATCCAGTCCTCCTCTTAGAATAGATAAAGTTGTGCCGCGTCACACTATAGGCCACACCCACTTAGCTTTGTTAAGTGTTGGTAGCGGCGAGCTGAATAATTATAGCTGGCTAATCAGCATGGATATCCGAAAATGGCCACCTTGTCGAGAGTGTTGACGAGCTAACCGAGCAGCCTACTGGCCCAACCACCGAGGTTGAGGAGCCTAGCAGCAAATGTAATACCTGCCCATCCTCCACACTGCCTGCTGACCAACAAGATCAAGAAGAGCCAGGGCCTAGCCCCAGCAGCACGAGGGTAACATCACAATAAGCACCTGCACCTCTGTTACCCCAGCCACTAGCACCTGACGACCTGTTGGATCTAACCAAAACTGAACCAGTGGAAGCAGAGTTGATTGTGGCTTGAAAATTCTTGCAAAGTGGAATTGCAACCACAGCCAGCAACAACAAATGGACCCCACTCAGTGTTCTCCAAAGATACAGTGGGCCATTGTCAGCAATGCCACTGTAACATGGATTTGGATTAACATTAACAAATACAGCAATGTGCGTAAATTCTTTCTCCACCCTGAAGAATGTATCGAGAGGGACCTGACAAGTACATTTCGCCAGGAAGGAGAATGGAATCAGAAACTTCTCATGAGGTTCAACACAGCATGGAGGAGGCTGCAACTCTTCTAAATGGTAAGCTACAACCTTTATGGCCCTGGCCACCATGCCAGAATTATTAATTAATTGGTTTACCCTCATGTAAGCCTACTGGTTGTTTGGCAGATTTTGTTATGTAATGTATAGTTTAGGCATTTGCTTTTTACTTCAATGCATCTTTTAGATTTATATGTAATTCTTAAAGGTCATTGCTTGATTTTGCAGGTCTAATTGCTATTGATAGATATGCTGCTTTGCGTTATTTTAGGGGTATAGGGACAATGACCAATGCAGCCTATTGGTTGTGCTCTGAGGCCACGCTGAAATTGGCAGTGCATCTAACATTATCCTTCCATGGTCCTGAATCGATGGTTAAGTGTGTGCTGTTTTAATGAGTGCATCTTTGGCTACCAGTCTTCGTGGGGCTTTTCTTCAATATATTTTTGTGTGCAAAATGACAGTTGTGTATATGGTGTCATTTCAGATAGGCTTACATTTTTGTAGATTTTATGTGTAGGACCAATATCGTGTGTAGGCTCCTAAAAGGAGAAGACAAACTTTCACTCCGTTATCATTAATTTGCATTACACAGTCATTGTGTGATAGTCTACCGTAAATGTGATGTCAATACTAAATGACACACAGCATACTTTTTCGCCCCCTCCCTGCTCTCTTGCAATTGCGTGTGTGTGTGTTGCTTTCGGAATGGAACATTTAATCTTATTCACGGCTACTGATATTTAGGACATTTCACATCAACTATGACTATAGAATATGCACTTAGTTTGATTTAGTTTGCTTTCCTGAAACTCTCCCACACAGATAATATTGCACACTTGGAGAAGTGGCGGCTTATATTATATATTATATTATGCCATTTAGCAGACGCTTTTATCCAAAGCGACTTACAGTCATGCGTGCATACATTTTTTTTTGTGTATGGGTGGTCCCGGGGATCGAACCCACTACCTTGGTGTTACAAGCGCCGTGCTCTACCAGCTGAGCTACAGAGGACCACAAGTTAAGCTTGGTTAAGCTCATTGCATAGTGTCAGAAATTCGACAGAAATTATTGAAGTTTAAGCTATGAAGCCTGTAAGAATCTTTGATAAGATAGGGGTGCTGCATTTTGGATACACATATCATAGTGGGGCGCATCTTTCTTGTGTTATTATACAAAACAACGGTTGTTGATGTGTACAGCTACATTTGAGATACAGTTTTGTACATTTGAAAAGTAGTATGACCAATCTACCTTGTGTTATTTAGAGCTCTGAAGCAATACTAGTTGGTGTCGTCCCCCCCCATGGATTTAATTGGTTACATACATTTCTCTTAATGCAACCTGCTGAGTTGATACAATGTTGCACTTCACTAGCTATAACTCAAGTCAAGGCAGATAGAAAGGGAGGCAGACAGGCGGATATTTTCTACAGTTTTTATTTGTCGGCTTTAGGCTTAGTTGACGATGGAAGTTATAGGCCTACTGCTGCATTGGTCTATAGGCTATCTCTGAATTCCATGCGCTAATTTCTTTAGCCGCCAATGGATCACGGTGTATCTATGTGTGCGTATGGCAAAGGCTGGTGCTCTTGCATTAGTTGAATTTTAACTTTGAGATTTTTCTCATTTTAATTAAGATATTTATGATTAACCACGTGACAATAATTTTGAGAAACGAAAACGTTATTTTTTAAATGAAACTCTTCCACGAAAATGCACATATAAAAATTATCATAACTGGCACTGATAAATTGTATGATAAATTCTCTAAACTTAAAACTCCCGAGCTGCCTATAGTCTTTATTATAGTGCACACAGGAGGTCCTGTGAAAAAAATGGCCCGCCTATAGAAATCAAATGCCCGTCCAACAGATTCATTCTGGCATCAGCCCTGATCAATGGTTTCAACTCTTACTTTCAAAGGAATTAATGGTGAGAGCCTACACTGGCCTCTCTAATTTGAAAAGTAGATACCAACCCGCCGATATACTGCAGTTTACTGTGTGCGCTTAGCTGTCTAAATTATGAGGGACATAGCTTTATGAGATCCTTAAAGATGGAGTCCTCATTATGTGAAACAGCGCCACTGGTCGCCCCAGGCACATTTGTTTTAGTTTTAGTTTTGTTTATGAAAGGAGGAGGGGTGCATCCAGCATCTTGGTAAAAAAACGAATTGTAGTACATACTCTGCTGATCCTTATTCAGAATCCTCAGGATCATCAGGATCTTAAAAGATCTGATAACAATTTACATTAAGTTGCCCCTATTACTATGTAACTACACAGTATTACTGTAGTAACAGCATAATAGTTACATAGCTATTGCTATGTAATTACATGGTAATAGGGTTGTAGTGGTATTGGTTATTACACAATCGGAACAAGACATTTGTAATTACACATCCACCTGCTTAAGGTTATTCCATATGTCTAATTTCTAATGTTATTATTTTTTTGTTATGTTCCACTATGATACTAATGTTTTGTAATTACATGTTTGAAAGTTACCTGTTAATTACAATGTTAATAACGCAAACCAAAATTTGACCTTGTTACATTTAACTACAAGGTGCCACTACCATTGAATCCACATGTACTACCAAGGTTGATAAATAGGCTAGGACCTGGTAACAACAATTGTAACAAGGCACACCCTGTCATTAACTACCAGTCATTGACTCATTGACTGCCTTGTGACTTGGTTTGACAATAGAGGTCTTAACGGGTCCACCCGAACCCGAATACCCGAGACCCTTGGGTCCGAGCCCGGTCCTGTTTGATTGTCTTCGGGTCTCGGGTCTATGCAACTACAACTGATAGACCCGAGTGGACCCGGCCACGGCGCTGCATTGCCTTTAGCATGTTTATTTTATGCTAATAAGGTTCATTTATTTACTTATTGAAGGCTTAGCCAACATATAAAGACATATTTGTTAACCAGAAGAGCAAATTGGATGCTAAACATAGTTTTTTTGTCACTTGGGTCGAAATCGGGTCAGTTTGGGTCCAGGTCCCCCTTTTAAAAAAATGATAGTCTGTTCGGGTCCAGGTATGATTGTCCTCGGGTCCGTTCGGGTCTGGGTACAACTTTTTGGATCCGAGAAGTCCTCTATTTGACAATAGCTTCCTTGACCTCAATGTCAACAAGACTAAATTAGTAGCCTATGCCTTGGAGGTAAGCAAGGAAATATCGGAAGCCCCCTCTCCATCATGTCACCATGAAAGGACAGGACATGGAGCAAGTCTCACATTTTAAATACCTGGGGACAATTTAAGACAACAAACTTAACTTATCAGGAAAACACTTACCTCATCTACAAGAAGGCAAGGCAGAATCTCTTCCTACTAAGAAGTTTTAATGCAAGCACACACACACTGAACATGGTATACAGATCCCTGATCGATAGTGTTCGCACCTTCAACATCTCCTCCTTGTATGGGAACCTCTCATTCAGGAACAGGAGCAAACTGGCTCAAGTTTTTAATCAGGCCAGTAAAATAGTTGGCAGCAAACTGCCACAACTCCCAGATCTCTTCACTCAGAACACTACAAGGAAAGCACTCCAGGTCTTCAACGACAACACCCACCTACTGCATGCATCCTTCCACATGTTGCCGTCCGGTCGGAGATTAAAGGTGCCACTCCCATGGAAAAATGGTTTAAAAAATCCTTTATCTTCTCTGCAGTGACAATCCCCAATAAGACTATGGTGAACTGACATGGAAATGCTCAATTTGTGTAATGTGTATGTTTTTATGTCTGGTTTTATCTTTTCAATGCCAAGAGCGCCAAAGACAATTTTCCATTTTGTGCAAACCTAATGGACAATAGAGTTTTGTAATTCTTATTCTTAAAAGAAAATTACAAAAAAATCTGCAGCACCACCCCAACATCAACAAATGTGAAAATGGTGCGTTTCTATGTTTTGTAGTAAGAAATATACTGTAGATGGAGATAAGTGTTTCCAATGACATCATCGGTGTGCATCGTGATTTTTACCAATTCATTTATTCTATGTTATGACCTGGCTAAGCACTGGCACAATGTCAACATGTTTTCCAACTTGGTCAATAAACGTTACAAAATCGACATAAAACTCATGAAACATTTAGTTTACTTTTAGTTCACTTTTAAAAACAGGACAAATTAAGAGACAGAAATAGCATGTTGCTTCCATTTTGGCTGAACAGGAGAAGAGTGTGAGAGGTGAGAGGTCAGTGTGATGCCACTTCCTGGTGACCTCTCCCTTCTACAAAATCGTCAAAAAAACTCATGAAACATTTAGTTAACCTTTTTGTTCACTATTTGATGACTGACATTGTACGTTTGCATATTCAAAATAAGAGCCATAAGCCAGGAAGTGACATCACGCTGACCTCTCAACTCTCATACTTTCCTCTGCAGCCAAAATGGATGCCACATGCTGGGTGTTTCTCAATATGCATACTACCGTGCTCCTCACTCTCATGCACCGAGTGCATACTTGTGAGGACGAGAGTGTGGAGGACGCATCAAATATTACATTTGAAAAGCACTTGCACTCCCCCTACTGTATTACCTCACGCTGTACCTCCCCATTCACTGAACCTTCTTCCAGCCAGGACAATGGAAATAGAGACTAAACAAGATATACACAAAGCAAAAGTTTTACTTCATAATTATCAGCTAGCTATATGTAAATCGTAATCATCTAGCTACACTGCGTAAAATGGTCTGTTTCCGAGTGTGTACATGTAAGTCAGAATATCTTTAATGATTATAAGTAGAACTCAGTATGGAGAAGTCATGATAAATACAGCTTGAGCAGTCATGATTATGTATTCTCAGTTCATCGTGCAGACAGGAATAAATATCTCTCCGGGAAGCAGAAGGGCGGAGGTGTGTGTTTCATGATAACGACTCATGGTGTAATTGTAGTAACATACAGGAACTCGAGTCCTTCTGTTCACCCGACCTAGAATATCTCACAATCAATTGCCGACCGTATTATCTCCCAAGATAATTTTCTTCGGTTATGGTCACGGCCGTGTATATCCCCCCTCAAGCCGATACCACGACGGCCCTCAAAGAACTTCACTGGACCTTATGCAAACTGGAAACCACATATCCTGAGGCTGCATTTATTGTAGCCAGGGATTTTAACAAAACAAATTTGAGCACTAGGCTGCCGAAGTTCTATCAACATATCGACTGTTGTACTCGTGCTGCTAAAATCCTCGACCATATTCGAACTTCCGGGATGGTTATAAGGCCCTCCCCCGCCCTCCTTTCGGCAAATCTGACCAGGACTCCATTTTGCTTCTTCCTTCCTATAGGCAGAAACTCAAACAGGAAGTACCCGTGCTAAGGACTATTCAACGCTGGTCTGACCAATCGGAATACACGCTTCAAGATTGTTTTGATCACGTGGACTGGGATATGTTCCGGGTAGCTTCCGAAAATAATTTAGACGTATACACTGAAATGGTGACTGAGTTTATCAGGAAGTGTATAGGTGATGTTGTGCCCACTGTGACTATTAAAACCTACCCTAGCCAGAAACCGTGGATAGATGGCAGCATTCGTGCAAATCTGAATGTGCGAACCACCACATTCAACCATGGCAAGGTGACTGGGAATATGGCAGAATACAAACAGTGTAGCTACTCACTCTGCAAGGCAATTAAACTAGCAAAACATCAGTATAGAGACAAAGTGGAGTCGCAATTCAACGGTTCAGACACGAGACTTATGTGGCAGGGTTTACAGACAATCACGGACCACACAAGGAAAACCAGCCATGTCGCCGACACCAATGTCTCGCTTCCAGACAAGCTAAACACCTTCTTTGCCCGCTTTCAGGATAACACAGTGCCACTAATGAGGCCCACTACCAAGGACTGTGGCCTCTCCTTCTCCATTGCCGACGTGATTAAGACATTTAAACATGTTAACCCCCGCAAGGCTGCCTGCCCAGACGGCATCCCTAGCCACGTCCTCAGAGCATGCGCAGACCAGCTGGCTGGTGTGTTTATGGTCATATTCAATCTCTCCCTTTCCCAGTCAGCTGTTCCCACATGCTTCAAGATGGCCACCATTGTTCCTGTACCCAAGAAAGCAAAGGTAACTGAACTAAATGACTATCGCCCTGTAGCACTCACCTCTGTCATCATGAAGTGCTTTGAGAGACTAGTCAAGGATCATATCACCTATACCTTACCTGACACCCTAGACCCACTTCAATTTGTTTACCGCCCCAATAGATCCACAGACGATGCACACTGCCCTATCCCATCTGGACAAGAGGAATACCTATGTAAGAATGCTGTTCATTGACTATAGCTCAGCATTCAACACCATAGTACCCTCCAAGCTCATCATTAAGCTCAAGGCCCTGGGTCTGAACCCAGCCCTGTGCAACTGGATCCTGGACTTCCTGACGGGCCGCTCCCAGGTGGTGAAGGTAGGAAACAACATCTCCACTTCGCTGATCCTCAACACTGGTGCCCCACAAGGGTGCGTGCTCAGCCCCCTCCTGTACTCCCTGTTCACCCATGACTGCGTGGCCAAGCACGCCTCCAACTCAATCATCAAGTTTGCAGATGACACAACAGGAGTAGGCTTGATTACCAACAATGACGAAACAGGGAGGAGGTGAGGGCTCTGGGAGTGTGGTGCCAGGAAAATAACCTCTCACACAACATCAACAAAACAAAGGAGATGATCGTGGATTTCAGGAAACAGCAGAGGGTGCATCCCCCTATCCACATCGACGGGACCGCAGTGGAGAAGGTGGAAAGCTTCAAGTTCCTTGGCGTACACATCACCGACAAACTGAAATGGTCCACACACGCAGACAGTGTGGTGAAGAAGGAGCAACAGAGCCTCTTCAACCTCAGGAGGTTGAAGAAATTCAGCTTAGCACCTAAAACCCTCACAAACTTTTATAGATGCACAATTGAGAGCATCCTGTCGGGCTGTAACACCGCCTGGTACGGCAACTGCACCGCCCACAACTGCAGGGCTCTCCAGAGGGTGGTGCGGTCTGCCGAACGCATTACCGGGGGCAAACTACCCGTCTGCCATGACACATACAGCACCCGATGTCACAGGAAGACCAAAAAGATCATCAAGGACATCAACCACCCGAGCCACTGCCTGTTCACCCGGCTATCACAGAGAGAATGAAAAACAGCTTCTATCTCAAGGCCATCAGACTGTTAAATAGCCATCACTAGCACATTAGAGGCTGCTGCTGCCTATTGAAATCACTAGTCACTTTAATAATGTTTACATATCTTGCACTACTCATCTCATATGTATATACTGCATTCTATTCCATAATATTCTACTGTATCTTAGTCAATGCCGCTCTGTCATTGCTTGTCCATATATGTATATATTCTTAAATCCCATTCCTTACTAGTTTTGTGTGTATTGGGTGTATGTTGTGAAATTGTTAGATATTACTTGTTAGATATTACTGCACTGTTGGAGCTAGAAGCACAAGCATTTCGCTACACCCGCTGTAACATCTGCTAAACACGTGTATGTGACAAATACAATTTGATTTGATTTGATTTGATTAGCCGGCTCTTGAAGGTCATGGAGCTTTACACACGCGAATAGCCCCTAACACCTTGTCTTTTGTGCTCATATCCACCCCCACCCCCTCTCCCCCCAGTTCACCTCAGCAGGCTATATACTCAAAAATTTATTTGGTAGGCCTATAACCTAGTAATTCATACATTTTAAAAACGTCTTAACAAGAATGTTAGACTATAAAGTTAATGGAGTCTATATTCATACGACTCTTGACATGTCATCAATTAAAGATCCAAAATCGAATCAACCTTCAATTGAAACTTTATTTGAAGTGAATTTAAAATTACCACACACTTAAAATGGTAACACTTTACAATAAGGTTCCATTTGTAAAGGGTTTATAAAGGGGTTATAATTACATTATTATTTAATCATTTGTAAATGCATTATAAACCATTTATAAACGTTTATATCGCATTGGTCAATATAGTGCAATAACCTGGTCAGTGTTTGCCAAATAGTCAGCCAATATTTACCTCCAGTTATTAACCAATTTAGAAATGCACTTACAAATGCTTATAGGATTAATCCTTATGTATCATCATGCAACCTTATTTTCAATAGTTGCACAGTTGAACAATTTTTATTTTCTCACTTTTGGGTGTGATGCATTGTTGCTCTGTCCCAGGAACAGAAGAGGTTGTTTTTCATGGTGTCTTGAACGACCTTTGAAACCCTGATGCCTTGGTCAAATTTACATCCAGAACATTATTCAACCATCATTAACACTTACCAGATTACCAGATTATATCAACACACACTTACCACTTGTCTGTGATAGTCCAAGTATGGTGAACGCTCTGGTGTGAAATGATAACCGTAATACCTTTGGTTGATGAAGCAGTGGAGGTATCCTCTCACAACGTTGAATGTTTTGGTCTGCACACCCAACATTCATTGACTGAACATGTTTAAAAAAGTGTTGAATCTTCTCTCATCTATGTAGTGATGATTACCCAATACTGTATGTCTAAGTTCTGAGTGAACTCTCAAATAATCTATAAATGATTTATCCACATGTATAACTGCTAAAAGTATACCTTATTTTAAAGTGACAGATCTATGAACATTTATAACTGAGTTATCAACAATTAGAACTGCTAAAAGTATACCTTATTTTAAAGTGACAGATCTATGAACATGTATAACTGAGTTATCAAAAATTAGAACTGCTAAAAGTATACCTTATTTTAAAGTGACAGATCTATGAACATTTATAACTGAGTTATCAACAATTAGAACTGCTAAAAGTATACCTTATTTTAAAGTGACAGATCTATGAACATTTATAACTGAGTTATCAACAATTAGAACTGCTAAAAGTATACCTTATTTTAAAGTGACAGATCTATGAACATTTATAACTGAGTTATCAAAAATTAGAACTGCTAAAAGTATACCTTATTTTAAAGTGACAGATCTATGAATTTCAGCCTAATTTCAGTTTATGTGACAAAACAAGCAACCATTATGTAGAGAATCATTGTACCATCTAAACTGCTGTGAAATATATTTTCCATAACCAAAAATATTGTATTTTCATCTGTTTGAAGTTGGTGTACAAAACCGAAAGTAAAATGTGCAAAAACAAAACTTAAAAACGGGAAGCATAGAAATAGCGCACATAGAACAGATCTACCACTTCTTAGACTTGCTTTCAATGAGAATGACAGATGTATAACCTTTAAAGATAGTGGAAACCTACTGACCATTATGAGTTAGGCCTACCAATATTTATACCTTCTAAAAATATACCTTAAAAGAAAGTGGAAACCTTCTGGCTATTAACTGTAAAGTGTTACCCTTAAGGGTAAAACAATAAAATGAAAAAACAAACACAGCACTAAAATAGATTAATCAAAGAGCATAAAACACAAACGCCTCATTGATTAAAGGGCAAGCCTAAAAAGGCAGGTGGTCAAATGGGATTTAAACACCTCATATTTCAAAACCCTTACAGTAAGAATGATAGACTATAACGCTCCAGGTGTCTATTCATATGATCTTGTCACATCTTGAACAGTAATTCACTCTGGTGATGTTGAACATGGGAAAATATAGTCTAGCTAGCAAATGCAATTGAAATTTGTATTGAGATTTAAATAATGGATTTTGTTGACTTAATATAATAAAAATGTGACTAATTAGACCAGGTTTGGTCAAATATGGATAGAGAGTTTTCTTAACATATGGCTCTGGTGTTTTTATGTTAGCTCATCACCATCTGTGGTTAGTTTTGGTTTTAGACATTTGACTCCTACTCTTATGGGTAACAATAAAACTATGCATGATGCCTCTTTAGTCACAAGAGTCACACCTAGTCAACAGATATTTTGGAGACCTCATGAGGTGTCCTAACCAGTTAAGAGTTTCCAGTAGGTGTCTTGATTATAGAATAAGGCTATGAGTCAGTGGTTCCTGCGCCATAGACAGGCAATTGGTTTGGAGTTTAAAGAATGTTTTGATATTTCTATTTGATCAACCCATACATAATCTAGACCTACATGCAACATTATATCTTGCGCTTTTGACAAAGATTTTACATGAGGATTTCACATGATATGCATAAATACTTACAGTGGGGGAAAAAAGTATTTAGTCAGCCACCAATTGTGCAAGTTCTCCCACTTAAAAATATGAGAGAGGCCTGTAATTTTCATCATAGGTACACATCAACTATGACAGACAAAATGAGAAAAAAAATTCCAGAAAATCACATTGTAGGATTTTTAATGAATTTATTTGCAAATTATGGTGGAAAATAAGTATTTGGTCAATAACAAAAGTTTCTCAATACTTTGTTATATACCCTTTGTTGGCAATGACACAGGTCAAACGTTTTCTGTAAGTCTTCACAAGGTTTTCGCACACTGTTGCTGGTATTTTGGCCCATTCCTCCATGCAGATCTCCTCTAGAGCAGTGATGTTTTGGGGCTGTTGCTGGGCAACACAGACTTTCAACTCCCTCCAAAGATTTTCTATGGGGTTGAGATCTGGAGACTGGCTAGGCCACTCCAGGACCTAGAAATGCTTCTTACGAAGCCACTCCTTCGTTGCCCGGGCGGTGTGTTTGGGATCATTGTCATGCTGAAAGACCCAGCCACGTTTCATCTTCAATGCCCTTGCTGATGGAAGGAGGTTTTCACTCAAAATCTCACGATACATGGCCCCATTCATTCTTTCCTTTACACGGATCAGTCGTCCTGGTCCCTTTGCAGAAAAACAGCCCCAAAGCATGATGTTTCCACCCCCATGCTTCACAGTAGGTATGGTGTTCTTTGGATGCAACTCAGCATTCTTTGTCCTCCAAACACGACGAGTTGAGTTTTTACCAAAAAGTTCTATTTTGGTTTCATCTGACCATATGACATTCTCCCAATCCTCTTCTGGATCATCCAAATGCACTCTAGCAAACTTCAGACGGGCCTGGACATGTACAGGCTTAAGCAGGGGGACACGTCTGGCACTGCAGGATTTGAGTCCCTGGCGGCGTAGTGTGTTACTGATGGTAGGCTTTGTTACTTTGGTCCCAGCTCTCTGCAGGTCATTCACTAGGTCCCCCCGTGTGGTTCTGGGATTTTTGCTCACCGTTCTTGTGATCATTTTGACCCCACGGGGTGAGATCTTGCGTGGAGCCCCAGATCGAGGGAGATTATCAGTGGTCTTGTATGTCTTCCATTTCCTAATAATTGCTCCCAAAGTTGATTTCTTCAAACCAAGCTGCTTACCTATTGCAGATTCAGTCTTCCCAGCCTGGTGCAGGTCTACAATTTTGTTTCTGGTGTCCTTTGACAGCTCTTTGGTCTTGGCCATAGTGGAGTTTGGAGTGTGACTGTTTGAGGTTGTGGACAGGTGTCTTTTATACTGATAACAAGTTCAAACAGGTGCCATTAATACAGGTAACGAGTGGAGGACAGAGGAGCCTCTTAAAGAAGAAGTTACAGGTCTGTGAGAGCCAGAAATCTTGCTTGTTTGTAGGTGACCAAATACTTATTTTCCACCATAATTTGCAAATAAATTCATTAAAAATCCTACAATGTGATTTTCTGGAATTTCTTTTCTCAATTTGTCTGTCATAGTTGACGTGTACCTATGATGAAAATTACAGGCCTCTCTCATCTTTTTAAGTGGGAGAACTTGCACAATTGGTGGCTGACTAAATACTTTTTTCCCCCACTGTATATCCCTTGTAAAAATGTAATTACAGTTGTTAAAGATTGTTATATTGTAAATACAATGTAACTGAAAGGTTTATGACGAACGTTCTCCTGTCTGCTAATTTATCCTTGTTAGCCTATTGTCTGCAAAGGTTGTTACAATGCAACTACATAGTAATTATAAAGGTTAAATCCCACTGGGTATCACTTTACATTAAGTTGTTTGCTCCAGGGTGATAATTACAAGTATATCCTATGTAACTACATTGTTCTTACATTACACTTGATTCGGTATACCCTTTGAACCAGGTAATAACGCAGAAACAAACTCACTGAAAATAACCAGTAGTGACAGGGTGTGCCTTGTTACCAGATCCTAGCCTGTTTACGTCATTAGATCAAGATGGTATCAATCCTGGTATTACCTGTGGATTTGATGGTAGTGGCACTGTGGTCACATTTTGTTTTGAGTTATTAACATTGTAAATCAGAGGTGACTTTCAAACATGTAATTACAAAACATTAGTTACATAGTGGAACAAGAAAATGTAATTACACATGTGGAATAACCTTCAACAAGTGAATGTGTGATTACATTTGTTGTTTCAATTGTGTAGTAACTGATACTGCTACAACCATATTACTATGTAATTACATAGTCATACCACACTTTGTAAGTACTATGTTGTTACTACAGTTATTACTGTGTAGTTACATAGTAATAGGGGTGACAATGTAAAGTGTTGCCAAATATCTTGCTCAAGGATCCTTAAAGATCTTGTCAGGATATGTATTGATCTTTATAGAATTGTAAATGCATTGCCAACCTTATAAAATATTAGAAAGGAGAAACAAAAACTGCACTTTATGGTAATAAATATATATATTATTAGATTCTTATTTGTTAGACTTCTTTGGATTTTCATGTTTTACCCTAAAGTAAATTTAACAGATGAGACTGACTGCTGATAAGTAGATAATAATAATAAAAATGTCTACTTTTCCCACTATCAGGCCAGGCGAGGTAGTATGTGATATCTGCTCTGAGCACAAAGCTGTGAAGTCCTGTCTGGTCTGCACCGTCTCCTACTGTGAGATCCATAGTAGAACTTTCCTGCAGTCAAATGACTAAATCTCCCTATAGTAGCCTCATGGGTGGAATGTTATTAATATGTTTCATAATGTCATAATTAATCAACATAATTTCAAAAAACCTGATGAAAATCCGGTGTTTCTATGGCAAACGGTTGAGTTATATTTCAGGCCTCTGTGATGTACAGTATGTAAAGTGTAATATTGGGATGCAAACTCAAAATTGAATACATTTCAGCTCTATATCTGACATGGTACAGGTGTCTTCTTTTTTTTGCCCATAACCATGTGTGTGAGGTGTATACTTTTGTTTCATAGTAGATTACCAAGAAACACTCTGTGTGACCCTGATTTAGCCCACTGCAGTAAAAGGTCCAAACACCACTACACAGTACACAAACTCCAAAAACACACACTGATGGAGGTGACTGGAAACCTGGAGCAGAGATTCTGCCAGGAGCACCACAGAGCTTTAGAGGTGTTCTGCAGAACAGACCAGACACCTATATGCAGCCTGTAACTAGTAACAAAGCACAAGGAACATGATACTGTCTATGATGAGATAAAACAAGCTGGAAGACAGGTATGTCTGTTTTTCACTCTTTTTTAACTGGATGACCTATGCTCCTCAAAGACTGAGGGTTTCACCCAAATTATTAAGACATTTCACCCAAATTACAAAATGAGATATGGGTGTTCTTACCATGTGGTCTATGGAAAGCGTAAGACAGCAATCCATGCTTTGTTTGCATTTATCTGGCCACTGTCTGCAAATGCTAAGATATTAGCATATTTTGTCCAAATCATCTTAATGTAGCTTTTTTTAAAGCTAAACAATTGATTTTTGCTGTCTTATCTTGTTACATTACCTTGTATTCTCTGTGAACTATCACTTTAAGTAAGGTAGGGATACCTTTATGTGCTAATTGACCCATTGTCAAGCCCTGCCCCAGAATTTGGTGCATTTAATTGACTGGCATTTAATTGACTGGCTGAGCCAATCGCAGTGTCGCTGACCAAGCTCGAGTTCAACGTCCAGGTCAAACTATCTTTTCAAATGCATGCAGTCCAGATGTTTTAATTTCTTTCCATCGGAAAGAGCAGATTCTAAGGTTTCTAACACCTAGATTTTCAAAACAACATTTGCCAAACAAGTCTTGTTTCGGAAAAATATCCTTTCTGTTCTATTCTGTTATATTCCATTACATTCTCACTATAAAATATATGTAGGCCTACTGTATGTTGACTGTGATAAGGGCAGGGTAATACAAGCGTGTCTTGTCTGCTAAATTAGCAAATGAAGTAGTTGATTTATTGGCATGGCGAATAGCCATAGGCTATAGCCTACTAAGCACAGTTACATGCATTAAACACAAAATATGCTATTCTGTTCTTTTTAAATACACTATTTTAGTATGATCATGTTTTTTTAAGGCCTGCCTAAATGAAATAATGGATTTCTTTGTGATGGTCTATATTAAATAGACAAAAAAGAACATTCCAAAGATGCACATTGGTACTGGTAAGTGCAGAGGCCCGGCGATGCTAGTATTAATATAACTTCGTTTTTTCCATTGGTTGAATGGGGGATTGGGTTTCCCGGGAAGCTTTGACCTGGATAGCAACATTATCTAAGGAGGACGTGGCTTGACAATGGTTCAATTGAAATGGGGTACACATCTTGTTTCTTTTTCCAACGTAATGTGAAGTATCACATCATAAAACATTGTAATTCTTCTGCTGATAAAAGAAAGAGCATCAAGTGCAGTATCTCAACAGGCATTTTTATTTAAAGAATGAAAAAAGAACACAGAGAAAAGACTGAATTATCAAATGTTTTGTGACTGCACAATGACAGTACAGGCTCATTCACACATGGAGGTTCACAGAGATCCCACGTATTCGCCAAATTCCATTTCAGTCCCTATTCAGGTAGCCATACCATCGACCTCGCTGCTCCTGCCCCGCCCTTTTCCCATCACTGTTGTTTCTACCTTTTTGTTACCATGACTACAGGAGGGAATGTCTGCCGTGGCACCTACATAACATGGAGGGAGGGGTCTGCAGTCCCAGCCACCATGGTGTTGTCGATTGGCGTTATGAGAGCGGGATCAACAACAATGACGTCAGAGGCAACAGTGTCAATGGTGGCAGGGATGTCGACGGCAGCAGGTATAACCACATCGATAGACTCCTCCACGGCGGGGTCGACAGGGGCTGCAGCTGCTGGGTCTACAGGGGCGGCGGAATCCACAACTGCTGGTTCCTCAGCTGCATGGTCCACTGCTGGCTCAGCCTCGGCTTCAGCGGCAACCGCGTCCTCTCCAACCTCGTCGGAGTTCAGAGGGACGGCGGGGGCAGCAGGGGCAGCCTGGCCAGGGTAGGGATAGTATCCGCCATAGAAGCCATAGCGGGGCTAAAAGAGGGATAGTGAGCATGAGAAGGGATTGAACACACACTCACATCACAATTAACACATTTGTAAGCATATATTACAGTAATTCTTATCTCTTCTCTTAGAGAGATGGAGAGGAAACCCACTGATGCTCTAACACCAAAAATGGCTTCATAATGACTTGCATTTGTTTTTTGAGGTGTGGAACCTTAGCAGATAAATTCAAACTGATTTAAAGGAACATGCTCACCGCTGGGGCCTCTTCATCTGAGTTCATTGGTGGTGGTGGTGGGTAGAAGAAGTTGGGGGCTTGAGCTGGGGCAGCAGGGGCTGCAGCAGGGGCATTCAACTGTTCACACCACAAATGGTTCAGTCCATAAGAGTATTTCAGCCAACATTATGGTGTCACTATCAGCTCTAAAACAGGGTATTGAGTCTTGAGTCTCGCAAGGAGTGATACAAGTGGTAGAAAAGCTAGGGATTTTTATGAGAATAATTTTTCTACAGCATGCATTTACAGTTTTTTAAAGAGTTTAGAAAAGTAGCATTTACCACTGAGGGCTGAACTGGTGCAGCCTTTGGAGGAAAGAAAATTATTAAATTGATTAGACGATCATATGGTTGATATACAGTTAGTTAATAATTCCATTATGTTTCTGTATTTATGGAATTGTTGAGTGGGGGTGCTTGAGGAGTTGCTAAATGGAAATGGCCTAAATATGAAAAGAGCGAAACAATACAGCATTGGTGAGATGGATTATGTACAGTGGGGAAAAAAAGTATTTAGTCAGCCACCAATTGTGCAAGTTCTCCCACTTAAAAAGATGAGAGAGGCCTGTAATTTTCATCATAGGTACACGTCAACTATGACAGACAAATTGAGAAAAAGAAATCCAGAAAATCACATTGTAGGATTTTAAATGAATTTATTTGCAAATTATGGTGGAAAATAAGTATTTGGTCACCTACAAACAAGCAAGATTTCTGGCTCTCACAGACCTGTAACTTCTTCTTTAAGAGGCTCCTCTGTCCTCCACTCGTTACCTGTATTAATGGCACCTGTTTGAACTTGTTATCAGTATAAAAGACACCTGTCCACAACCTCAAACAGTCACACTCCAAACTCCACTATTGCCAAGACCAAAGAGCTGTCAAAGGACACCAGAAACAAAATTGTAGACCTGCACCAGGCTGGGAAGACTGAATCTGCAATAGGTAAGCAGCTTGGTTTGAAGAAATCAACTGTGGGAGCAATTATTAGGAAATGGAAGACATACAAGACCACTGATAATCTCCCCTCGATCTGGGGCTCCATGCAAGATCTCACCCTGTGGGGTCAAAATGATCACAAGAACGGTGAGCAAAAATCCCAGAACCACACGGGGGGACCTAGTGAATGACCTGCAGAGAGCTGGGACCAAAGTAACAAAGCCTACCATCAGTAACACACTACGCTGCCAGGGACTCAAATCCTGCAGTGCCAGACGTGTCTCCCTGCTTAAGCCAGTACATGTCCAGGCCCGTCTGAAGTTTGCTAGAGTGCATTTGGATGATCCAGAAGAGGATTGGGAGAATGTCATATGGTCAGATGAAACCAAAATATAACTTTTGGTAAAAACTCAACTTGTCGTGTTTGGAGGACAAAGAATGCTGAGTTGCATCCAAAGAACACCATACCTACTGTGAAGCATGGGGGTGGAAACATGCTTTGGGGCTGTTTTTCTGCAAAGGGACCAGGACGACTGATCCGTGTAAAGGAAAGAATGAATGGGGCCATGTATCGTGAGATTTTGAGTGAAAACCTCCTTCCATCAGCAAGGGCATTGAAGATGAAACGTGGCTGGGTCTTTCGAGATACTGCATATGTACACTGAGTGTACAAAACATTAGGAACACCTTCCTAATATTGAGTTGCACCCACTTTTGCCCTCAAAACAGCCTCAAATAGTCGGGGCATGGACTCTACAAGGTGTCGAAAGTGTTCAACAGGGATGCTGGCCCATGTTGACTCCAAGGCTTCCCACAGTTGTGTCAAGTTGGCTGGATGTCCTTTGGGTGGTGGACCATTCTTGATACACAGGAAACTGTTGAGCGTGAAAAACCCAGCAGCGTTGCAGTTCTTGAACCACTCAAACCAGTGCGCCTGGCACCTACTACCATACCCCATTCAAAGGCACTTAATTATTTTGTCCTGGCCATTCACCCTCTGAACCGGTCACATGAACAATCCATGTGTTAATTATCTCAAGGCTTAAACATACTTATCTAACTGTCTCCTCCCCTTCATCTACACTGATTGAAGTGGATTTAACAAGTGATATCAATAACGGATCATAGCTTTCACCTGGATTCACATGGTCAATCTATGTCATGGAAAGAACATATTTTGTACACTCAGTGTATATGTTATCAATCAATAGTAAATAATTCTTGATGGCTTTTTGGTATCTGGGAAGCCTATCTGGGAAGCCGAACGATTTGATTAAAAAAAAATACTAATGGTTTCAATGATAAGTATAGCCTACCCTCAGTGGAATAATGTTATATTTCCTTCTTTCACAATATGACATATGTCTAACATGTTGTACATAAGTCTGAAACTAAATAGCTGAGGTTAATTGGGATTTAAATTGAACATCAAATATGCTTTCAATGTAAATCCATCCATGATGTATGCAGAGATTAAGATAATATATACTTTATTGGTTCATATGAAACTTGTCCAGTAATTTGCCTTTGCCTTTTTTAATCCAACCCCTCCAATATACATACAGTGAGGGAAAAAAGTATTTGATCCCTTGCTGATTTTGTACGTTTGCCCACTGACAAAGAAATGATCAGTCTATAATTTTAATGGTAGGTT
The DNA here is from genome assembly GCF_020615455.1 of Coregonus clupeaformis. NCBI lineage: Eukaryota > Metazoa > Chordata > Actinopteri > Salmoniformes > Salmonidae > Coregonus > Coregonus clupeaformis. The sequence continues at coordinate 74,830 of NW_025533742.1, read as the reverse complement.
TATTTGAACAGTGAGACAGAATAACAACAAAAAAATCCAGAAAAACGCATGTCAAAAATGTTATAAATTGATTAGCATTTTAATGAGGGAAATAAGTATTAGACCCCCTCTCAATCAGATTTCTGGCTCCCAGGTGTCTTTTATACAGGTAACAAGCTGAGATTAGGAGCACACTCTTAAAGGGAGTGCTCCTAATCTCATCTTGTTACCTGTATAAAAGACACCTGTCCACAGAAGCAATCAATCAATCAGATTCCAAATTCTCCACCATGGCCAAGACAAAAGAGCTCTCCAAGGATGTCAGGGACAAGATTGTAGACCTACACAAGGCTGGAATGGGCTACAAGACCATCGCCAAGCAGCTTGGTGAGAAGGTGACAACAGTTGGTGTGATTATTCGCAAATGGAAGAAACACAAAATAACTGTCAATCTCCCTCTGCCTGGGGCTCCATGCAAGATCTCACCTCGTGGAGTTGCAATGATCATGAGAACGGTGAGGAATCAGCCCAGAACTACATGGGAGGATCTTGTCAATGATCTCAAGGCAGCTGGGACCATAGTCACCAAGAAAACAATTGGTAACACACTACGCCGTGAAGGACTGAAATCCTGCAGCGCCCGCAAGTTCCCCCTGCTCAAGAAAGCACATATACAGGGCCGTCTGAAGTTTGCCAATGAACTTCTGAATGATTCAGAGGGGAACTGGGTGAAAGTGTTGTGGTCAGATGAGACCAAAATGGAGCTCTTTGGCATCAACTCAACTCGCCGTGTTTGGAGGAGGAGGAATGCTGCCTATGACCCCAAGAACACCATCCCCACCGTCAAACATGGAGGTGGAAACATTATGCTTTGGGGGTGTTTTTCTGCTAAGGGGACAGGACAACTTCACCGCATCAAAGGGACGATGGACGGGGCCATGTACCGTCAAATCTTGGGTGAGAACCTCCTTCCCTCAGCCAGGGCATTGAAAATGGGTCGTGGATATGTATTCCAGCATGACAATGACCCAAAACACACGGCCAAGACAACAAAGGAGTGGCTCAAGAAGAAGCACCTTAAGGTCCTGGAGTGGCCTAGCCAGTCTCCAGACCTTAATCCCATAGAAAATCTGTGGAGGGAGCTGAAGGTTCGAGTTGCCAAACGTCAGCCTCGAAACCTTAATGACTTGGAGAAGATTTGCAAAGAGGAGTGTAACAAAATCCCTCTTGAGATGTGTGCAAACCAGGTGGCCAACTACAAGAAACGTCTGACCTCTGTGATTGCCAACAAGGGTTTTGCCACCAAGTACTAAGTCATGTTTTGCAGAGGGGTCAAATACTTATTTCCCTCATTAAAATGCAAATCAATTTATAACATTTTTGACATGCGTTTTTCTGGATTTTGTTGTTGTTATTCTGTCTCTCACTGTTCAAATAAACCTACCATTAAAATTATAGACTGATCATTTCTTTGTCAGTGGGCAAACGTACAAAATCAGCAGGGGATCAAATACTTTTTTCCCTCACTGTACATATTCCAACACATTAGGTTGGAGAGGTTATAGCAGAGGGCAGCTGTGGTGCAGTGCGCAATTAGCAGTGTAGGGGGTTAAGTTCCTTGCTAAATGCCATGTGAGATAATGATGCCAGCATCATTGCCGGCTCAATGCCGCCAGATTCCACCCCCCATCAACAATAGGATTCGAACTGGTAACCCTCCTGTTGCTGGTTTGCCTCTCTAAACTCGAGCCTAGTCACCCTCGTTTTACTCCATTGAAAGTTGTTATATGTCTAACATGTTGTGCAAGTTCAATCTGAAACAAAATGGCTGCCCTCTAACCTGTTGTCCGAGGGAACCATACATTCTGTAGAGCTCCATCCACCTCAGGGCCTCATTGGCATGTGCTGCAACCTGCTGGGAAATACCAGACGTGGAGCCAAAAATGTAATTAAGGTAGTAGTTAAGGTAATTCAAACCCCTTTCCCATGTCCATATCATGCCTTGGATTGACATGATATGATGATTGCATGATGTTGTTAAGAGATGTCAAAACTGAAATCCACCTACCTCATCGCTTCCACTATCGGGAGCCTGCAAGGCACAACACAACAGTTTGAGAATGATCATCCAGTCAACACACATACTTATGTCAACATCAAGAGAACACCAGTGAGACTTCAGCTTTTACAATTGAAGCTCAATCAAATGTCAACTTGTACAGTTCAAGCAGATGCACAAACAAATGTATTGTAATGCAATGGATTAAGGATACTTATTTTTTTTTACAAAGGGAAAAGACTAAAAATCTATGTATTGTAATGCATTGGATTGATTGAGGAAATAAACTATTCAATTATAATGTAAACAACATGGTCTGGGTTTGGAGACTTACTGGAGCAGCCAGGGAATAGCCCAGCAGGCACATCAATAACACCACAGATATCATCTTGATTCTTCAACAGAGAAAGAGGATATACGGTCAGGTCTGAAATTATTGGCACCCTTGATAAAAATTAGCAATAAATAATAAATAATAAACATACTGAGCTATATTGTATGCTCCAAAAAATTGGGAAATTATATTATTTTATACTAATACAATTGCTCAGAGAAAGACAGATTTTGTTTAACAAGTAATAATGTTTTCTCTCAAAAAAGTTGCCCCATAACATAAAATATCCACCACCATATTCTAAAGTAGGTATGGGGTTATTTTATGCATCTTTCTTTCAATGCAAAACCCATCACTGGTGTGCATGGCCAAAGAGCTCTATTTTCATGTCATCCAAGAAATGTAAACGCCTGGAGTTTGCTAAAGGCATTAGCACTTGTATAGGAATCGGTGCTATGGTCAGATGACATGTAAATAGAGCTCTTTGGCCATGCGCACCAGTAGTGGGTTTGGCGTCGAAAGAAGGATGTGATGAGCAGAAAATAACCCGATGCCTACTGTAAAATATGGTGGTTGATCTGATGTTATGGGGCTATTTTGCTGCCACTGTTCCTGGGACCCTTGTTAAGGTCAATGGCGTCATTAACTTTACCTAGTACCACGACATTTTTGCCAAAAACCTGTCTTTTCTTCTGCCAGGAGGTTGAAACTTGGCCGCAAGTGGATCTTCCAGCAAGACAATAACACCAAGCACACATCAAAATCCACAAAGAAATTGTTAATTGACAACAAAATCAACATTTTGCAATGGCCATCGCAGTCTCCGGACTTGAACCCCATTGAAAACCTGTGGTTTGAATTGAAGAGGACAGTCCATAAGCACAGACAAAGGATATCAAGGATCTGGAAAGATTCTGTATAAAGGATTTTGTATTTATTAGGGATCCCCATTAGCTGTTGCCAAGGCAGGGTTTAGTGAATGATTTGTCCCAAATACAATGCTTTTAGTTTTTTTAATATTTAGGACTAACTTATTCCTTGCCTCCCATTCTGAAACTAACTGCAGCTTTTTGTTAAGTGTTGCAGTCATTTCAGTTGCTGTAGTAGCTGACGTGTATAGTGTTGAGTCATCCGCATACATAGACACACTGGCTTTACTCAAAGCCAGTGGCATGTCGTTAGTAAAGATTGAAAAAAGTAAAGGGCCTAGACAGCTGCCCTGGGGAATTCCTGATTCTACCTGGATTATGTTGGAGAGACTTCCATTAAATAACATCCTCTGTGTTCTGTTAGTCAGGTAACTCTTTATCCACAATATAGCAGGGGGTGTAAAGCCATAACACATACATTTTTCAAGCAGCAGACTATGATCGATAATGTCAAAAGCCGCACTGAAGTCTAACCAAACAGCCCCCACAATCTTTTTATTATCAACTTCTCTCAGCTAATCATCAGTCATTTGTGTAAGTGCTGTGCTTGTTCATTGACCTTCCCTATAAGCGTGCTGAAAGTCTGTTGTCAATTTGTTTACCGTTAAATAGCATTGTATCTGGTCAAACACAATTTTTTCCAGAAGTTTACTTAGGGTTCATAACAGGCTGATTGGTCGGCTATTTGAGCCAGTAAAGGGGTAGCGGAATTACTTTTGCTTCCCTCCAGGCCTGAGGGCACACACTTTCTAGTAGGCTTAAATTGAAGATATGGCAAATAGAAGTGGCAATATCGTCCGCTATTATTCTCAGTAATTTTGCATCCAGGTTGTCAGACCCCGGTGCCTTGTCATTGTTGATAGACAACAATACTTTTTTCAACTCTTCCACACTCACTTTACGGAATTTAAAAGTGCAATGCTTGTCTTTCATTATTTGGTCATATATACTTGGATGTGTAGTGTCAGCGTTTGTTGCTGGCATGTCATGCCTAAGTTTGCTAATCTTGCCAAAAAATACTTAAAGTAGTTGGAACTATATCAGTGGATTTTATGATGAATGAGATCCCTACAAATGGTCTAAGATCCCTACGAATGTGTTCTCCGATCTCATAAAACATTTTAGAAAAAGGTGACATTATCCTCACAAGGTGAGAAACAGGTGCATATAATTATGAGAAAAATATGACTTGCTAAAAAACATTTCCTTCTCTGAGCAATTGTATTAGTATGAAATAATTTAATTTTCAGAAGCAGTTTCATCTTAAATATATGCTTAAAATTATTCAATATTGTAACGAGAGTAGTCTATGAAATGATAACACAGCAAAACAAAAGCTTTATCCCAAACTGTGTACTGTATACTGTATACTTGTCTTTATACTGTAAAATGAAAATCTAGAATCTCACCTTTGTCTTGGTATCAGGAGCAAGTGAAGCAGTGGTCTTGGGTAGGAAAGAATGAACTACATAATTTCTCACACAAAGTCAATTTATACTCTAGAATCACCTGCGACAACCAATCAGGTCTTTGCACCCCGAAAAATGTGCATGCCACTGTTGTTTGATGAAATCTCCTTACTCTTCAAAACTCAAGTAAGACGTGGAGTCTTAATGGCCCTATTATCTTTAATTACACACTGTGCAATTATGCTTAGCACACCACACATACCCCACCTCCCAAGTAAACCCCAAACTTGAAAAGATTCTCAAACTAAAGTAGAGGGCATCAATCGAGTGTATCTCTCATGGTTACATGAATAAAGTATCAATTTTGGGACTTAAAAGTTCTCACAGTCTGTTAGATATAGGGCAATAATCTCCATAAATGTATAAGGGGTAGTGCCAAGTCAATCAAACTCAAAACAAAGGCCTTGATAGATATCGGAGCTCAAAAGAGTACATTCCTTTAACGTTTTTAATTACCAGTCTGTCAACACTGACTAGAACACACTGATGGTGCAGAGAGATATTAAACATCAATCCTTCTCTTTTGTCATTGTTGTGAACACGGTGATATTTTCAACAGGTTTTTATCTTGTCAACGTCTGTTATTTTCTCTCTCCATTAGTTTGGGCATGTCTGGTTCATATTAAAGATGCACTAGGGTATTTTTAACGTTTGAGGTAAAGGTTAGGTTAGCCATGATGGTGGTGTGGACCAAATCAGATAAGAGGAGTTACATCAATGTGTGAATATCAGGTAAAGTATTCTAAACATTCCACAATCCTTAATGTACACACATGCCACTTAAGAATGTGCTGAGCTTTGAGACTTTATGGAGATAAGATAAGAATCTTGGCAACTTGTTGCTTTCTGCTTTTGTCTAGTGAGCTGAAAAATACTATTGTTGGAAGAGGGAGGTTGGGAAAGTGGGTGCATTTTAGTCAAATTAAGAGGACTGCCACAGCATGTCTATGTCTTTGTACCTTACTAAACATAATGGTTATCTTTCACTTCACTATATCTTCACACCTGGTCACAATACTCTATTTGTAGTAGTAGTAGGTTTTATTGGTTTCTCGCAGTCATAGACTGAATTGTACACCTATTTACAATCATAACATTAATTATAAATACTTATCAAATAGTAAAATCCTAAACTAACAAATACTTTTAATATAATACAACTTTAAAATACTCAATATATACAACAACCAAATAATAATACAAAGACAAGGTTTGGGGTGGCAGCTTTAGAAAATACATCTTTAGAGTTCTTAGGTAGACATTTCTAAGGCGCTTGAGGAGGAACAGCTTCCTGCTGGTCCTTGTGGTCATGGTGTCAACCTGGCTGCTCCAGCGCAGGTCCTGCTGGACAGTGAGACCCAGCGTCCTGACCTTTGGTTTCTCTGACAGGGGACACCGTTGATGAGTGGGTGGGGTTTTAGAGAAGGAGACATGCATTACTACACATTTCTTCTCATTGAGGAGCATGTCATTGGTAGCGGTCCAGGTGCTGAGCTCGTCCAGTTGCTTTTGCGTTGATGATGGTTGCTTCAGTTTCCTGGTTTCAAGCAGATTCATGTCATCAAGATATTTCCACACAGGGTTGGCAGCTTAATGTGCAGCATCATTGATGAGGGCAAGAAAAAGTACAGGGCCAAGGATGGTCCCCTGTGCTACCCCACATGTAAGGGGCTCCCATTCAGATAGGGTAGCACGATAGCGCACCCATTGTCTCCTGTCAGATAAAGTCACAAATCCATGGGACTATTTCAGGCCTCACCCCCATTGACAGGATCTTTTTGATGACAATAGTGTGGTTAACCCTGTCAAATGCTTTGCTGAAATCTGTGGCTACCAATGAGCAGACTGAGCTTGGTTTTTCTGAGTCTTTGGAGAGACTGTCAACAAGGGCATGGGTGGTGGACTGGCCTTTATTACTTCCAAACTGTCTGGGGTCAAAAGAGATGTCCTTGAGTATCCATTGGAGAGCAAAGCCTTCAGCAATCTTTGCAAATTGGGATGTCAGAGAGATTGGTCTTAGTTGTTTCGAAGAACCCTTTTGGAAGACTTATTTGTAAGCACGTAAGAAAGAGTGTTTTCCAACACTCTAATGCTGTGTGAAGCACTTACAATGCATGAAATTCACAGGTACTGTATGTGTTATTTGCAGATTTTATGTGGTATAATATAAACACTTTGCAGAAAATACAGCCATAAAATGCTATGTATCACATCCATTTTTTATATAGAAGTTGGTAGAAGCATATTCTCTGATGTTATAATTAATGGAAACCAAACCTGTGATTTATCAATTATGATAATCACTATACAAAAATGCAGTTGTATTATTCATTTTGCTGGCTCATGAAAACCTGCCGTTGACGCCGATCTGTTTCTAGAGTGAATAGGATATATTCCATACTCCATCAACACATTCCGTTAACAACATCTTCAGATAACTACTTGCATCTTCCATAACAGGTATGTTGTTCCACAGCTGAACGAATGACTTAACTTGTTTTGCGCTCTACTTGTAAACACATTTTTGTGAAAAGTGAATAAGATGCTAAATGTCAGTGTCTTGGTGTAGAGTTTTTGGTTTGGTGTTGTGTAAAATGAAATAATTATACAATTATAAAACATTTTCGTTCTCAGAGTACAATACAATTATTATATTCTAAGATAGTGCTTGGAGATTAGATTTATTCAACATATTGGAGTCCTCAACAAGTAAAAAAATAAGAGAATTTAAGGGATGGGATTTTACCAAAACCATACATTTACATTTTAGTAATTTAGCAGACGCTCTTATCCAGAGCGACTTACAATTAGTGAGTGCATACATTTTTCATACTGGCCCCCCGTGGGAACCGAACCCACAACCCTCGCGTTGCAAGCGCCATGCGCTACCAACTGATTTACAGGAGGGCCAGAGGTACATTCAGAGCCAGAGATTTTGACTGTTTACTGTTGACTTCCCTTTCGACAGAACGACTCAGTTACCATGAAGATTTCCATTGCTCTCCTTTTTGCATGTGTCGTCGGCACAGCACTCTGTGTGCCTGTATGTACAATACCTTATTTATATGTTATTATGTACAATTTTGTGAATTGAATTCTATTGTAGTGTTGAAAATGTGTGAGGGTTAATTCTTCTTCTGATTCCACTCTCGTAGGCAATACAGTTAATTGAGTACGAGGCACCTCAGGCACAGGTAAGAACTCCTAAAAGAACCAACATTCACTCATGCACCATTCATTTGACTTAAAAAGCCACACAGAGCAGCAAGATAAATATATAAGAATGCATGTAGAGCAGCAAGAGAGACACATGTTTAATGTTCATTGTTCATTGTTCAATGCATGTTTAATGTTCATTGTTCTTGAAGAGGAACACTTGAGGAGCTTATACTATCCATTCTTTAGACTCAACTGCCCCGCAGAGAAGAAAGAGAAAACCCTAGCGAGGCATGTCTCTCTTTACGTTAGTGACCTTGACGTTGTTCTTCCTTGGGTTTCAGCAAGTTGCTGAGGGAACTCCTTGACGTACCAGTGTAGAGTTTGTAAGTACGTATCATTCTCTTTTCCCTTTGACCTCTGGGTGGTTGTGTCACTTTCGTTCACTTCCTGTTTATGTCATTCTTTATTGTAGCTCATCCCTCTAGGAGCCCAGCAGAAGCCTGAACTGTTAAGTTGTCTTATTCAGAATTCTTATTCAGTTAATTAAGGAAAATGTTTAATAGAGATGTCATTGAGACACATTTAATCATTTTCAGTCGACAGCACTTACCGCCATCTAGTAAGTAACAAGGCAGTGTCAGCCAACCAAAACGATTTTAGGGCCCCCAAAAGGCTAGGGCTGGCCCTGTAAGTAGCTAACGTTGAATGCTAATGCTATAGTTTAAACCTACAGTTGTCCTATGGGAACATGTGGATATTATGGACGTTTAGAATGTGGCCTCAGCTGCGGAACACCAGCCTCTGATATGTTTAATCTATCTACATATGAGCAATTCTACACACATTAACAAAGTCTCAATAGATAGGATGGAATGTAAAGATTGATGTGTTCCTGTTCTGTCCCACAGCCCTTCCCATCCCAAGGCTTCATTAACTGTGACGTCCGAGGGTCCCGGTAAAGCTAGTCTCAAGGTGGTGAGTAAACACTGTGAACTCTGACCCCTCTCAGAACATCCTGTATCAACCTCTGACTTCTCCATGAGTAGGTTTTTCTCAGAAGGGATGGAAATAGAGATGGCCTTTCCTAAACATTACTGTCTGTCTTGTCCTCCAGTTCTACCCATTCAGTTTCGAACAGGCAGCCCCTGCAGCAGCCCCTGCCGCAAGTCCCATAAGATACCATATGATAAAAATTGTACTATTAGGCTTATCTGTTTTTTGGTACATAGAGGGCAGAATTGTAGAACCTGTAGACACACTGGACAGGCTGTTTCTTTAACTGCTTGAGCATTCAATTAATTATGTCTGAGTTTTATCAGTTTGTGATAGTATCGAGATGGTATGTTGGAAGTTTTTACCATTCAATGTGAACTCTGATAGGCTGAACAGTTGGTGGCCTGTCTTGAAGAAAGCTCTAAGTGATTCTAGTTTAGTGGGTGCTGTAAACAATCCAAGACTGTAGGCAACAACTTGTGAGGTGAAACAACCATAAAGGTGTTCAAAATATGGTGCCCGTCTCTCCTTCTATTTTGAAGAGTGGAGTGTGTTCTCACAATAGACCTGTTCTTACTTGTAGGCCCCTGGAGGGGATGATGAGGAGAAGGATGACTAGACCAGAAAGATAATTTGTCTGCAGAGGTAAGACATACAGTGCCTTCAGAAAGTATTCACAACCCTTGTCTATTTCCACATTTTGGTGTCTTACAGACTGAATTTAAAATGGATTAAATTGAGATTTTGTGTCACTGGCCTACACACAATACCCCATTATGACAAAGTGGAATTATGTTTTTAGAAATTTTTGGAAATTAAAAATGAAAAGCTGAAATGTCTTGAGTCAATAAGTATTCAACCCCTTTATAATGGAAAGCCTAAATAAGTTCAGGAGGATAAATGTGCCTAACAAGTCACATAATAAGTTGCATGGACTCACGTTGTGTGCAATAATAGTGTTTAACATTATTTTTGAATGACTACCTCATCTCTGTACCCTACACATACAATTATCTGTAAGGTCCCTCAGTCGAGCAGTGAATTTCAACCACAAAGACCAGAGAGTTTTTCCAATGCCTCGCACCATTGGTAGATGGGTAAAAAAAAAAGAAAAGCAGAAAATGAATATCCCTTTGAGCATGGGAAGTTATTAATTACACTTTGGATGGTGTATCAATACACCCACTCACTACAAACATACAGGCGTTCTTCCTAACTCAGTTTCCGGAAGGAAGGAAACCCCTCTGTGATTTCACCATGAGGCCAATGGTGACTTTAAAACAGTTACAAAGTTAAATGTTTAATGGCTGTGATAGGAGACAACTGAGGATGGATCCTCAGCATTGCAGTTACTTCACAATACTAACCTAAGTGACAGAGTGAAAAGAAGGAAGTCTATACAGAATAAAACATATTTTAAAACATGCATCCTGTTTGCAATTAGGCACTTAAGTAAATCTGCAAAAAATGTGGCAAAGAAATTAACTTTATGTCCTGAATACGAAGCGTTATGTTTGGGGCAAATCCAACACAACACATCACTGAGTACCACTCTTCATATTTTCAAGCATGGTGGTGGCTGCATCATGTTTTGGGTATGCTTGTCATTGGCAAGGATTAAGGAGTTTTTTTGATAAAAATCAATGAAATAGAGCTAAGCATGCAAAATCCTAGAGGAATACCTGGTTCAGTTGCATTCCAACAGACACTGGGAGACAAATTCACCTTTTAGCAGGACAATAACCTAGTTGCTTACCTAGATGACATTGAATGTTCCTGAGTGGCCTAGTTACTGTTTTGACTTTAACCGGTTTGAAAATCTATGGCAAGACTTGAAAATGGCTGTCTATCAATGATCAACAACCAACTTGACAGAGGTTGAAGAATTAAAAAAATAATAATGTGCAAATATTGTACAACCCAAGTAGGCAAAGCTCTTAGAGACTTATCCAGAAAGACTCACAGCTGTAATCGCTGCAAAAGGTGATTCTAACATGTATTGACTCAGGGGTGTGAATACTTATGTAAGTGAGATATTTCTGTATTTCATTTTTTTTTTTTTATTGCTAACATTTCTAAAAACATGTTTTCACTTTGTCATTATGGGGTATTTTGTGTAGATGGGTGATAAAAATATACATTTAATCCATTTTGAATTCAGGCTGTAAAATGTAGAATAAGTCAAGGGGTATGACTACTTTCTGAAGGCACTGTATTAGGCCTTGTTTTTATACTTGTATCCTTCCTGACTCCCTTACTTGAGTTAATCATTGATCTGCAATTACTTGATAGGTAGCCTAAAAGCAAGGCTATGTTATAGAACCTCTGCTTACACCTATCCAATTGATCAGATTTGTTATTTCTTCAAGGAAGTGAGGAAGTATGCACGTTAAATGTATTTAAACACCTCCATGGCCCTATTTGAGTCTGGAATTTTGAATATCAAGGCTCTTCTGATAAGCTTTGTAATGAATTAGTAATAATGATAATGATTGCAAGTAAGTCTCAGAGAGTAGTACATTAGTAGATACTGTACTATAAATACATACACTATATATACAAAAGTATGTGGACACCCCTTCAAATTAGTGGATTCGGCTATTTCAGCCACACCCGTTGCTGACGTGTATAAAATCGAGCACACCGCCATGCAATCTCCATAGACAAACATTTGCAGTAAAATGGCCTTACTGAAGAGCTCAGTGACTTTCAACGTGGCACCGTCATAGGATGCCACCTTTCCAATAAGTCAGTTAGTCAAATTTATGCCCTGCTTGAGTTACTCTGGTCAACTGTAAGTGCTGTTATTGTGAAGACTCTAGGAGCAACAACGGCTCAGCCGCGAAGTGGTAGGCCACACAAGCTCACAGAACGGGACCGCCGAGTGCTGAAGTGCGTAGCGTGTAAAAATCGTCTGTCCTCGGTTGCAACACTCACTACCAAATTCCAAACTGCCTCTGGAAGCAACGTCAGAATGGGTTTCTATGGCCAAGCAGCTGCACACAAGCCTATGCGCAATGCCAAGGGTCGGCTGGAGTGGTGTAAAGCTCGCCACCATTGAACTCTGGTGCAGTGGAAACGTGTTCTCTGGAGATATGAATCACGGTTCACCATCTGGCAGTCCAACGGACAAATCTGGGTTTGGCAAATGCCATGACAACGCTACCTGCCCCAATGCATAGTGCCAACTGTGAAGTTCGGTGGAGGAGGAATAAAGATCTGGGGCTTTTTTTCATGGTTCGGGCTAGGCCCCTTAGTTCCAGTGAAGGGAAGTCTTAATGCTACAGCGTACAATGACATTCTAGACGATTCTGTGCTTCCACCTTTATGCAACAGTTTGGGGAAGGCTCTTTCCTGTTTCAGCATGACAATTCCCCTGTGCACAAAGCGAGGTCCAGACGAGCAGATGTCCACATACTTTTGGTCATTTAGTGTATTTGTTGGTAATGTTTCTCTTATTTGTTGATTTTGTAGGATCATCCGATTGAACATGGCTCATAAGACCCAGAATACTTGCTTTTAGTTTGCTATTCTGTTACTCTACAATACACCATACATTTATGTCGATTTGGAGGCCTATGCTGTGACATTCAATGCTCATTCTATAGTCAAAATATGCTATTATAAAGCTTAGCCCCCACAAAAAAAAAATGCTGGGAAATATAATTTATTCCCTGTGATATGACTGTTCAAATTCAAAACTTTATTATCAATTTTAGGCTTTTATGGCCATGAAGCATTACAGTTACTGGTAACTCCTTTTGCAGTAAAGTAAGAGGGAACTATGAACCAATGGACAATGTTATTATCAACAGATATCCATCGATCCACACTGTCCACTTGAAATGAACATCTATGAATATTGTACTGTCATAGAATAATTTAATACAATTGACTGTTTAATTAAATAACTTATTATCCTCTTCAAATTCACACAATGACATTATACATGGAAAAAACTCACTGATTGCTTGTAAACATACTTTAATTGACTTTACTAAAACACAAGGCTTAAATTAAATGTAGCACAGAAAAGATTGTAAGATTGATAATGTCCATCCATACTCTCTATTGCAAACTGTAATATCAATGATGCATGGTTATTATACTCATTACAATAGCTTTCACTAGAAACTTCAAGGGGAAAAACTATAAAGGACAGTAGATTAACAGTGCACGCTACATTGATACTCATAACCATTGATCTACTAAATACCCCAATAAATATCAAAAGGACAAATTGAAGCAGCAAATCATCTGGTCTTATCTGGGTCGGCAGACGTTGTACTTCCTTCAAGCTGGTAACTAAAAGAACAGCAGGAATAATGTAATGAATAAAATATATTGTATCTTCATTTTGTTGTCAAAGGGCTTTACAGCATAATTTCGACTTACATTCAGTTTTCATTCTATGGTTGCACATGAGGTGCCTGTGGAACAAGAAAAATATCACTGTCATTCTTGGATTCCCCCTAAGATATAGATGACATATAGTAAAAGAGTAGGTGAAAAGAAGGTAAATCACTTGCAAATGACATTCAGTAAAGGAGTTGTAGATATAGTTATGATAGATAGAGTTCTAGATTTACAACCTGGCCTGTCTGCACTGGCTGCTCCTGCTGAGCTGGCTGCAAAGGATCCTGGGAATGAGGAAGTTGGGAGTTCTGTGGTGGGAATGGGATCTGCAGAAAAAAGAGGTTTCCAAACTTGTTTGCGTCTGGGATGCCTTTTGTGATAGCAAATTCATCAGGGACCCCCTCATAACATCAGAACACAACTCCTACTTTAGAGTGCGATAAGAATATCATACAATTGACTTCTGCAGTGCATGGCCGGATTAATCAACTCTCGGACCCTGGAAATAACATTTTAAAGGCAGTTTTAAAGTTAATTTCCTGCAATTCTGAAAATGTTGCCTTGGGGCAGAGATAACATTTAGCAGTTTTAAAGCTTGAATGACAGTGAATTATGTTCAAATCAAATGTTTAGGGAAATACAAGAAGAATTTAGTCAACATTTTTATAATTGATCACTACTGTGGATACCAATATCCCTGTGAGCCTCCCAGGCCCATGTTGTGCATATAAGGGCTAAGAACATAAATTGTGAATTAATAATATTACATTGCATTGTATTGCAGCCTCTAAACTCTTTCCACTGATCCCTTGTCCAAAATTTGTTTAATCAATTGTTACTAGCAATATTCAAAAAAAAAAGAAGAAAAAAAATTAATCGTATATATTTTTAGATTTGGCCGCAGACCCCCTGCAATACCCCACTTTGCCCCCTGCTCTTTGGCATCTGTAGTCAAGGAAACATGTACATCTTTGCACCCATCAAATCAAATCAAATCAATAACTAAAGGTCAATAAAGGGATGTCCTACATTGGGTATTTGCTGTGGCACAGTTTGTGGTTGGTATTCATATGGGAACAGCTGTGAAACGATAAAACAAAAATGATGCAAAAAATAAAGCAAATAAATACATAAAATCCGACAATTCATGAAATGTTTATAAAAGAAAATTGATTGATAAAACTTTGTTCTCACGTTTGGAATCGGTGGCATCTGAGGGATATTTGGCATCATCTAAAACAAAAACAAATAGCTCAAACTTGCTTTAAAGACAGAATGGATAAAATAAGATAAAAATGTTTACACCAGATTGAACACATTATTTATATTTAACCTTGATATATCCAGGTCAGAGTATATATACACTACCGTTCAAAAGTTTGGGGTCACTTGGAAATGTCCTTGTTTTCTAAATAAAAGCTATTTTGTTGTCCATTAAAATAACATCAAATTGATCAGAAATACAGTGTAGACATTGTTAATGTTGTAAATGGCTATTGTAGCTGGAAACTGCTGATTTTTTATGGAATATCTACATAGGCGTACAGAGGCCCATTATCAGCAACCATCAGTCCTGTGTTCCAATGGCATGTTGTGTTTGCTAATCCAAGTTTATCATTTTAAAAGGCTAATTGATCATTAGAAAACCCTTGCAATTATGTTAGCACAGCTGAAAACTGTTGTGCTGATTAAAGAAGCAATAAAACTGGCATTCTTGAGACTAGTTGAGTATCTGGAGCATCAGCAATTGTGGGTTCGATTACAGGATCAAAATGGCCAGAAACAAATAACTTTCTTCTGAAACTCGTCAGTCTATTCTTGTTCTGAGAAATGAAGGCTATTCCATACGAGAAATTGCCAACCCTGTGTACTACTCCCTTCACAGAACAGCGCAAACTGGCTCTAACCGGAATAGAAAGAGGAGTGGGAGGCCTCTGTGCACAACTGAGCAAGAGGACAAATACATTAGAGTGTCTAGTTTGAGAAACAGACGCCTCACAGGTCCTCAACTGGCAGCTTCATTAAATAGTACCTGCAAAACACCAGTCTCAACGTCAACAGTGAAGAGGCGAGTCCAGGATGCTGACCTAGGCAGAGTTGCAAAGAAAAAGTCCAGTGTCTGTGTTCTTTTGCCAATCTTAATCTTTTCTTTTTATTAGCCAGTCTGAGATATGGCTTTTTCTTTGCAACTCTGCCTAAGTAAGTCACAGCCTACATGCGCAATTTATAGACTATAATGATTTAATACAACGAAATGTTGTTTAAATGTTGAGTGCTTTATGTCCCTACCAGCCTACTGTGTCGCACTCGCAAATGCTTCACAATGTATTTCTTGAAATAATTGGAATAATATAGCCTAAATAATTTATTTTCGTTCCTTCTTAGGCTCCCTGTCTGGCACCTGACCTATTTGGAGTGTTTATATGCTCTTTAATATGACATGTAGCCTATTTGAAATGATGTGCACTTCTTACATTCACCTTTTCATGTTTATTCAAATACTTTTCATTCAAATCATATGGTTTGGTTTCAGTACTTCAAAACCAAATGGTAGGTCCAGGTAGTCCCAAAAATAGATGTGATTTTAATGAATGGGGAGCGAATTTGGAGCAGCAGTTTTTTTTCTGTGACTGCAGAGCGGTTTTTAGCAGAGTGTTGGAAAGGATGTGAAGTGCTGGAGCTGTGCGCAAACACCACTCCATGAGCGATGAGCTGGATTTCAAACCGCTCAATTCCGCTCACATACTCTGATCTAGGTCCCACTGAGATAACATTACTGGTTGTAAACAAGTAAGTGATTTCAGGATTACCTTTTGCTGCACAAAGTCATAGGGGTAGTACTTGAATATGAAGAGAAAAAAAAGAAACAGAGAACAATCACTAAACTACTGCAGTATAGATCAAATACATTAAATGTGATCTGTGCTTGAGTAAGACATTAAATGGATGGGTTCTCTTACAAAACCCTCATTTGCTGCTGTGCAATTTGGTATGTACCATGTCATAACTTTACTCACTTAAAGTCATGAGTCAACAGAACTTAAATAGTGCCTATCGCATTTCCTATAGCTGTAATTGAAGAGATAGACCTCTACACATACTACAACACCTATAATTCTGAGGAGGGATAAGTAACACTTACGATTTCCACACTCTTTCTTCCTGGGGCCTTAGGTAGGGAATATTTGATGAAGGCTTGAGAGAGATAGGACTGCTGAAAGAAAATAAAGGGGAAAGTTAAAGTGAATGTTCAATGTGGCAGATGGTTAATATATTAAAAAAGGTGAAGCATGTTTGAGAAGTATCTATAGTATTTACTGGTCCATTGATTTGGCCACCATTAGACCTGCCAGGGAATCTCTGTGGAAACACCTGTAATATAAAGTAAAACAAAACAAAACAGTTACACATTACAAATACATTAAATGACTGTGCTATGTAATTAAGACAAAACTCCAGTGTAACTGCTACAGTTCAAGATGATTACTCATTACAGTCTGAATTAAATAGGCAAGTGATAAGTAAAGTGAAAGTAAATATTTAAGTAAGTAATAACTTAAGTAATTAGTAAGTAGGTCATAATTAAGTCGATAAAGAGACAATACTTAGATCATATCATTTTAGAGAGTTCTAATAGAGGTCACATAGTGAAGATGATATAAGAGCGCACTATTTCCATGCTGACAGGGCTGTTGAGTCCAGGCTGAGGGTAAGGCTGGCCTGCTGGGTAGAGTACCTCATTCACCTGGGGATGAAACACTTGGGTCAAAGGTCAAACAAACAAAAGTCTCCTAATAAATACATTTCAGTACTTAATCTTTTAATGTTATGTTTTGTTTCATACTATGTTGATCCACACCTAAGAAAGAAGGTGACCAACAGAATGCAGTAGTATATTACAATGTGCATGTGTTCTTACTTGTGTGGGTGGTCCTGATTGCCTTGGACCCCCATAGTGGGGCAAGTAATTGAAGAAAGGTTGAAGCTGTGAATATTGAACAAATATTAAACAATCACAATTTTGACTAAACCATAGTCAATATAAAGAAATGACAGACTGTTTACAGACACACAGTGGAAAACGAGATGTGAATAATGTGCTCTGAACTCTTAACACCCAAGTATGTTATTTTAAGTCCAGATTCTGGTAATAGATCATAATACGATTGGAAATTGGAGATAGAATATCAAAAGGTACTTAACTAATAGGCTAAGTGAATTGTTTTGCCCCATAGTTAGTCAAGATGATTAGCTAGCCAGCTCAAACAGTTAGTTAACAATTGCTGATAAACTAGCTACAGTAGCGATGCCATGTCAATAACCTGTCTCCAAATATGATGAGGGTGTCTCCCGTTGTGTTTAAATGTTTTCCATTGTGACACGCATCCATGCGTATCCACTTCTATGCGGATTCAAATTCTTGAGAAATACAGTAGTAAAGTGTTCCTTGCCCATTTTTCAAACTTACTGGAGCAGCAGATATTGAGCTGGCCAAACAAAGGCACATAATGGTGAACTTCATTTTCGAAGGAGAACCTTGCACATGAAAGAGATGTATAATTTTAAGTTAACACCCTACAGTGTCGAAAAATAGTCAACTCTATTAGATAAGACAGATTTTAACACTGGACACCAGTGTTGAATGACTGCAACAATAACCGGTGTTGGTCAGTGTTCATTTTTAACATATTGCTTACAGAAATTCAGTGAAAGTCTTAAAAACCTAACACTTTTAAAAGTCTAACATTAGCTCTGTGTAGTGTGGGACACTACAGAGACACTTTGATTGTTAAATGTAACTCTATTAAAGTTAACGCTTGCAATTTTGAGAATGAGAATCCTTAGGCACCCAAAGCATTCTGTAAATTCATAAGAATAAAAAATCCCATACCATTGCGTTGTACAACATCCAGATAAAATGCATTTTGAATAGACAAGTTCTAGCCACATTACCTTTGGTGATACCACTATAGATGAGGAATATGGAGGGTCATACAGTGCAGAGTGCTATCTCTGCTTTTAAACAGTGTCAGCTGAGAATTCAGCCAACCAACATTGACCTGCTGTGACATCACTTAGCGAATGAGAATATGGCTGTCTAGTCGTGAGCTTTGGTAAATGACAGTGGTCAGATATAGTATAGTAATCATAATAGCAGAGCATGGCTAATTACACTGTCTGCAATAGTGCACACTTCAGCACATTTATTGTAAAGCACATCATATCTTATCGCAAACCAGGAATATTATTTTGTACATTTGAATTCAATCCAAATGCTGTCAGTGAATTTGCTATATCCAATGATATTGTATGATGATATTGCTATATCCAATGATATTGTATGATATTGTACGGTCTTTAAGTGTGTAACCTGCTTGGTTACTGTAATCTTTGCCCTGCTTTCAAAGCATCAACTGTAGTTTTTTAACACTTTGAGTCTGAATGTAACCAGCTTTTTATTTCCCTGTGGGAAGTTATAGTAAACCAACCATATTCAACAACAATTCATTTAAGCTTTTCTTAAACAATAACACAAATATAACGTCAGGTATACTGTAAGTTAATCACCAATCCAATTGATAACACCATCGTGTTCGTGAGAGTCGCATCTTTCCATAGGGTGGTCATAATAGTATTTAGGCCAAACCGTGTCTCATGGTCTGACAAACACCGCTCTAGCTCTGTCACCTTTCAACGCAGATACGGAAGTGCGACATCGGCGGATGCAGTGGATTGAAACTGACATTTCTAGCTTAAACTGACAGATATTTACATAACTATGTTTTGTATGGCTAGTTTGTACTCTGTTTTACTCCCCGCAAGCTTCTTGGGACTCGTCTGAAGTCGGTACAGCCAATCTGCCAACTTCTGTCTGGAGCGTCCGAACAATTTGGGCTACACACCCCTGTGGAAAGGCGAGACTCTCACGAACACGTACATGTCGGTTGTTTTGCTCTAGAATTCCCACAGGCCTTACAAGACTCGTCTGAAGGTCCACAGGTACCAGTTGAAAAAATGCATGTAAGTATACTGTATATTGATACTGTTTAGTGCCAAAAACAAGGGGTTAAATACATGTAAAAATTATAATAATTGGGCCCACACTTCAGAACAAACTTCCTTTAGATTTTTTTGGGGGGACTATCTGTTGTTCAATGTAGTGAATCTGTTATTCAATGCGTTTGTATGGGCTAATAGCAGAAAGGACAAAAATATCATAACAATGCAATCAATGGAATGATATCGAACACATCAAACACGTTTTCCATGTGTTTGATAACATTCCATTCACTCCATTCTTGCCATTATTATGAGCCGTCCTCCCATCAGCAACCTCAGCAGCCTCCTGTGCTGTGAATATACACGTGTATACTGTGGAGAAGTTTAGTCTTGCGCTTTGCTCTCTTAGTTGTTGAGCAAGTTGATCCGATACTGCTGTTTACTTTGTGTATAGATGAGTCTACCTTTAAAGTGAACACTTAAGTTGGATTCATTAAAACTCGTTTTTCAACCACTCCACACATTTCTTGTTAACAAACTATAGTTTTGGCAAGTCGGTTAGGACATCTACTTTATGCATGACACAAGTAATTTTTCTAACAATTGTTTACAGACAGATTATTTCACTTATAATTCATTTTATCACAATTCCAGTGGGTCAGACGTTTACATACGTTGACTGTGCCTTTAAACAGCTTGGAAAATTCCAGAAAATGATGTCATGGCTTTAGAAGGTTCTGATAGGCTAATTGACATCATTTGAGTCAATTGGAGGTGTACCTGTGGATGTATTTCAAGGCCTACCTTCAAACTCAGTGCCTCTTTGCTTGACATCATGGGAAAATCAAAAGAAATCAGCCAAGACCTCAGTAAAAAAATTGTAGACCTCCACAAGTCTGGTTCATCTTTGGGAGTTATTTCCAAACACCTGAAGGTACCACGTTCATCTGTACAAACCATAGTACGCAAGTATAAACACCATGGGACCACGCAGCCGTCATACCGCTCAGGAAGGAGACGCATTCTGTCTCCTAGAGATGAACGTGCAAATCAATCCCAGAACAACAGCAAAGGACCTTGTGAAGATGCTGGAGGAAACAGGTACAAAAGTATCTATATCCACAGTAAAACGAGTCCTATATCGACATAACCTAAAAGGTCGCTCAGCAAGGAAGAAGCCACTGCTCCAAAACCACCATAAAAAAGCCAGACTACGGTTTGCAACTGCACATGGGGACAAAGATCGTACTTTTTGGAGAAATGTCCTCTGGTCTGATGAAACAAATATTATAGTTTGGAGGAAAAAGGGGGACCTTGCAAGCCGAATAACATTTTGTAGATATATTGAAGCTGTCACGGATACGGCCGAGGCTGCCCCTCCTCCTCGCTCGGGCAGGCTTCGGTGGTTGTCGTCACTGGAGTACTAGCTGCCACCGATCGATGTTTCTGTGTCTCACTAGTTCTGTCTTAATTATTCACACCTGTTACTCATTCGGCTTATTAGTTCCTGGGTGTGTGCGTGATTGTTCTTTGTTACGTCGTCTGTTGAGCTGTTGTTTTGCTCTTCCCTGCATAGAGGGTTTGCTATGGTTTACTTTGAGTCTAGTAAAGCCATTTATCTCTCAGTTCTGTGTCCTGCGCCTGATTCCGTTTCCCCACTTCACCTAGACGCTGACAGAATCACGCACCCTTTATGGAGTCAGCAGGCACGCCCGATCCCAGCGCTTCGGTGGAGGAACGCATCCACCAGCACGCGACCTTGCTGCAGAGACTAGGTTCGGCTCTGGATCAAGTGATCAACACCATGGATCAATGGGAAAGAGTTGGGTTTTCTACACCTCCTCCTTCGCCGATTTCTCCTCCATCAAGACCCTCAAACCCTGGGTCCAGCGTGTCCGCCCTCATCTCCTGTCTGTCGGGCAGAGCCCTGGAATGGGCCAACACGGAGTGGGGTGGAATAGACGCTGAGTCCGTTCGTTATGAGGATTTTAACAGCCGTTTCCTGGCAGTATTCGATCATCCGCCTGAGGGGAGAGCGGCGGGGGAGCGTCTGTTTCACCTCAGCCAGGGAGGGAGGAGCGCACAGGAATTCGCCCTGGATTTCAGGACACTGGCAGCCAGCGCGGGATGGAACGAGAGGGCCCTGATTGATCACTACCGATGCAGTCTACGGGAGGACGTTCGTCGGGAGCTGGCCTGCAGGGACACTAATCTTAACCTGGACCAGCTGGTAGATTTATCGATCCGGCCTAATTATCTGTTGGCTACCCGCGGACGTCCAGATCAGGGTCCGTCCAGTCCATCCCCCAGCACTTCCGAGTCCACACCTATGGAGCTTGGAAGTGCTGATGCGGAGAGAACGAGCAAGGGGGTGGTCTCCTGCACCAACTGTGGCCGCAGAGGACACACTGCGGGCCGGTGCAGGAGAAAACCCTCATGGAATCGAGGCAGCAGGCAGGGTTCTGGGGGACCATCCCAGGTGAGTAGGCACCCAACTCACCCAGAGCTCCCTGTTGCTCACATGATGATAAATGTTATTTTTCCTGAGTTTTCCCCACATTCCCAGCATAGGGCGCTCATAGATTCCGGCGCAGCTGGGAATTTCATGGAGAGACTGGTTGCGCATAGATTAGGGATTCCTATATTGCCTTTAGATGTGCCCTTCCCCATACGTGCCCTAGATAGTCGCCCATTAGGGTCAGGTATGGTTAGGGAGGTCACAGTTCCACTTCGGATGGAGACACAGGGGGGTCATGAGGAGAGAATTAGTCTCTTCCTTATTGATACTCCTGCGTTTCCCATGGTGCTGGGCCTTCCCTGGCTAGCCACCCATGACCCCAGTATTTCGTGGCAACAGAGGGCTCTTAAGGGATGGTCACCTCAGTGCTCGGGAAGGTGTGTAGGTGTTTCCGTAGGGGCAACCACGTGGAGAGTCCAAACCATGTCTCCCCAATGCACATTCCCTCAGAATATGCCGATTTGGCTCTCGCCTTCTGTAAAAAGAAGGCCACTCAATTACCACCCCATCGACGAGGGGATTGTGCGATAGATCTCCGTGAGGGCGCTGCACTTCCCAGGAGTCACGTGTATCCTCTGTCACAGGAGGAGACGGTGGCTATGGAGACATATGTCACCGAATCTCTGGGACAGGGATACATTCGGCCCTCCACTTCCCCTGCCTCCTCGAGTTTCTTTTTTGTGAAGAAAAAGAATGGAGGTTTACGCCCGTGCATTGACTATCGAGGTCTCAATCAGATAACCGTAAAATACAGCTATCCTCTTCCTCTCATTGCTAGTATGACGGAGTCATTGCACGGGGCACACTTCTTCACAAAATTGGACCTCAGGAGCGCGTACAATCTGATCCGTATCCGGGAGGGGGACGAGTGGAAGACGGCATTTAGTACCACCTCTGGTCACTATGAGTACCTCGTCATGCCGTACGGATTGATGAATGCTCCCTCAGTCTTTCAATCCTTTGTCGATGAGATTTTCAGGGACCTGCACGGACAGGGTGTAGTGGTGTATATAGATGATATTCTAATATACTCCACTACACGCGACGAGCATGTGTCCCTGGTGCGCAAGGTGCTTGGTAGACTGTTGGAGCATGACCTGTACGTTAAGGCTGAAAATGTCTGTTCTTCAAACAGTCCGTCTCCTTCTTAGGATACCGCTTGTCAGAGTCAGGGGTTGAGATGGAGTGTGACCGCATTTCAGCCATGCGTAATTGGCCGACTCCTACCACGGTAAAGGTGCAGCGATTTTTGGGTTTTGCCAACTACTACCGGAGATTTATCCGGGACTTTGGCCAGGTAGCAGCTTCCATAACCTCTTTGCTAAAGGGCGGATCGGTGCGCCTGCAGTGGTCAGCTGAGGCGAACAGGGCTTTTGATCAGCTGAAGGCGCTGTTCACCACGGCTCCCGTGCTGACTCATCCGGATCCTTCCTTGCAATTCATAGTTGAGGTGGACGCGTCCGAGGCGGGGATAGGAGCTGTACTGTCTCAGCGCTCGGGTACGCCTCCCAAACTCCGCCTCTGTGCTTTCTTCTTGAAGAAGCTCAGCCCGGTGGAGCAAAACTATGACGTGGGGGATCGGGAGCTGTTAGCTGTTGTGAAAGCTCTTATGGTGTGGAGACATTGGCTTGAGGGGGCTAAACACCCTTTTCTCATTTTGACTGACCACCGCAATCTGGAGTACATTAGGGCAGCGAGGAGACTGAATCCTCGTCAGGCAAGGTGGGCCATGTTTTTCACGCGTTTTGTGTTCACCCTATCATATAGACCAGGTTCCCTGAATGCTAAGGCAGACGCTCTGTACCGGCTATATGACTCAGAGGATCGGACCAGGGAGCCTACTCCCATACTTCCGGCTTCTTGTCTGGTGGCACCGGTGGTATGGTAGTTTGACGCGGACATCGAGCGGGCATCACGCACGGAGCCCACTCCCCCCCAGTGTCCAGTGGGTTGTGCGTACGTTCCGTCCGAGGTTCGCGATCGTTTGATTTATTGGGCTCACACGTCACCCTCTTCTGGCCATCCTGGCATTGGTCGGACAGTGCGCTGTCTTAGTGGGAAGTACTGGTGGCCTACCTTCGCTCAGGACGTGAGGGTTTATGTTTCTTCCTGTTCGGTGTGCGCCCAGTGCAAGGCACCTAGACACCTGCCCAGAGGTAAACTACAACCTCTCCCCGTTCCACAGCGGCCGTGGTCACACCTATCGGTGAACTTTGTTACGGATATTCTTCAGTCACAGGGTAACACCACGATCCTGGTCGTTGTGGATCGGTTTTCTAAGTCCTGTCGTCTCATTCCTTTGCCCGGTCTCGCTACTGCCCTACAGACCGCAGAGGCCCTGTTTACACACGTCTTCCGGCACTACGGGGTGCCTGAGTATATAGTGTCTGATCGGGGTCCCCAGTTCACATCGAGGGTCTAGAAGGCGTTTATGGACCATCTGGGGGTCTCGGTCAGCCTGACCTCAGGTTTTCACCCCGAGAGTAATGGGCAGGTGGAGAGAGTAAACCAGGATGTGGGTAGGTTTCTGAGGTCATATTGTCAGGACCGGCAGGGGGATTGGTCAGTTTACATCCCCTGGGCAGAGATGGCACAAAATTCCCTCTGCCACTCCTCCACTGACCTGTCTCCTTTTCAGTGTGTACTAGGTTACCAGCCGGTCCTGGCACCGTGGCATCAGAGCCAGATCGAGGTTCCTGCAGTGGATGAATGGTTTTGGCGCTCGGAGGAAATATGGAACGCTGCCCATGTACGCCTGCAAAGGGCGATTAAGAGAAAGAAGGCGAGTGCCGACCGCCACCGCAGTGAGGCTCCGGTTTATGCACCGGTGGACCGGGTCTGGCTCTCGACCCGAAACCTGCCCCTTCGCCTGCCCTGCCGGAAGCTGGGTCGGCGGTTTGTGGGGCCCTTTAAAGTCCTGAGGAGGTTGAATGAGGTTTGTTATAGGTTACAGCTCCCCCCTGATTACCGTATGAACCCCTCGTTCCATGTGTCTCTCCTCAGGCCGGTGGTAGCTGGTCCGCTCCAGGAGTCCGAGGTGCGGGAGGTTCCTCCACCCCCATTGGACATTGAGGGGGCACCGGCGTACTCGGTCCGTTACATCATGGATTCGAGGCGTCGGGTTGGAGGCCTGCAGTATCTCGTGGAGTGGGAGGGGTACGGTCCGGAGGAACGGAGCTGGGTTCCCAGGAGGGACATCTTCGATCCCTCCTTGTTAAGGGAGTTCCATCGGCGTCATCCGACTCGCCCTGCTCCGCGTCCTCCTGGCCGTCCCCGAGGCCGGTGTCGACGCACGGCTGGAGCCGCGCGTCGGGGGGGGTACTGTCACGGATACGGCTGAGGCTGCTCCTCCTCCTCGCTCGGGCAGGCTTCGGCGGTCGTCGTCACCGGAGTACTAGCTGCCACCGATCGATGTTTCTGTGTTTCACTAGTTCTGTCTTTATTATTCACACCTGTTACTCATTAGGCTTATTAGTTTCCCTATATTACCTCTGTTTTCCCTCCTGGGTGTGTGCGTGATTGTTCTTTGTTACGTCGTCTGTTGAGCTGTTGTTTTGCTCTTCCCTGCGTGGAGGGTTTGCTATGGTTTACTTTGAGTCTAGTAAAGCCATTTATCTCTCAGTTCTGTGTCATGCGCCTGTTTCCGTTTCCCCACTTCACCCAGACGCTGACAGAAGCAACATCTCAAGACATCAGTCAGGAAGTTAAAGCTTGGTCGCAAATGGGTCTTCCAAATGGACAATGACCCCAAGCATACTTCCAAAGTTGTGGCAAAATGGCAAGTATTGGAGTGGCGATCACAAAGCCCTGACCTCAATCCTATAGAACATTTGTGGGCAGAACTGAAAAAGCGTGTGCGAGTAAGGAGGCTTACAAACCTGACTCAGTTACACCAGCTCTGTCAGGAGGAATGGGCCAAAATTCCCAACTTATTGTGGGAAGCTTGTGGAAGGCTACCCGACACGTTTGACCCAAGTTAAACAATTTAAAGGCAATGCTACCAAATACTAATTGAGTGTATGTAAACTTCTGACCCACTGGGAATGTGATGAAATAAATCATTCTCTCTACTATTATTCTGACATTTCACATTCTTAAAATAAAGTGGTGATCCTAACTGACCTAAGACAGGGATTTTTTACTAGGATTAAATGGAATTGTGAAAAACTCAGTTTAAATGTATTTGGCTAAGGTGTATGTAAACTTCCGACTTCAACTGTATGTTATTTCTTCGCAAAACTAACAACACAGAGTCATAGAATTCCACCTAGTAGTCTTATCCTCACTATATGATAACATACATTTGAAAACTGACTTTAGTTGAATTTTCTTATTTTTGGTCTTGTTAACAAAAAAAAGCTGCAGAATCATGCTTTGGATATCTATTGCTAAAGATGTTTTGTAGTAAGAATGACGAGGACTAACTTTTTCATCGTTGGTACCAAGATCGGACTCCTTTTTTTAATGTTAGACTGGGAATCTTACTTTGTTGGCAAAGCTATTTTCTTGGTTAGCATGCTTGCAACGCTATCTATCTATATAGCAAGGTTGATTTGTTTACAGTCTATTGGAATATTGGCCACAAAATCACTTTATGATGATAGATTATATGGGCCACATATTCTCATAATTAATGTGGCCCTTAATTATTGTCAATGGTTGTTTTTTTATTGCAGTTTTAAAGTCTGAATGGGTAGTTACTTAGCTAGGCTGGCTAGCTAGCCTGCACACTGGCATTACCAAAGTAATTTGCTAGAAGTACATTGGACAAGGCCTGAGAATATATAGATACTATTTTTGTTTTATTTGAAGTAGCTAGTCTCTCGTACTGCAACAGCAATAGCTTTAGATTAAGCTAGACAGACAGACGGTATTGATGATCAATTTGTCCGGTGCCTGGGGAAGGCTTGAAGCATTCTACTAGATACCCTAAAGGGCTTGCTTTGCAAGGTAATATGCTAGAAAGATCTTTGCTTTGATAATGAAAAGACACTGCAGTTGTTCAGTCGCATTTTGGTTTAATATGAAATCATATCTTTGAAGTGGAGGTGATTTGAACCAATAGAAAGTCTGCACTGAAATGCATTGGAATGTCCTTGGCTGTTATCTGTTTTACATCACTACTGAGACTTGTCTCCGCGTGCTTCGGAAGACTGATCACGTGATCACATAATTTGTTAAATTATGGCTAAACTATGAAAGTGAGAGGGACATTTGTATTGGGACTTTTATTTACAATTATCAGTGGATTGTGTGTGTTAAATTTCAGCACAAAAGGCTACCTTCACTTCAATATATATATATATATATATATATATATATATATATATATATATATATGCAAAGAGGAGTGGAACAAAATCCCTCCTGAGATGTGTGCAAACCTGGTGGCCAACTACAAGAAACGTCTGACCTCTGTGATTGCCAACAAGGGTTTTGCCACCAAGTACTAAGTCATGTTTTGCAGAGGGGTCAAATACTTATTTCCCTCATTAAAATGCAAATCAATTGATAACATTTTTGACATGCGTTTTTCTGGATTTTTTTGTTGTTATTCTGTCTCTCACTGTTCAAATAAACCTACCATTCAAATTATAGACCGATCATTTCTTTGTCAGTGGGCAAACGTACAAAATCAGCAGGGGATCAAATACTTTTTTCCCTCACTGTATATATATTCCAAAATCATTGGCATTAAGATGGAGTTGGTCCCCCCTTTGCTGCTATAACAGCCTCCACTCTTCTGGGAAGGCTTTCCACTAGATGTTGGAACATTGCTGTGGGGACTTGCTTCCATTCAGCCACAAGATCATTAGTGAGGTCGGGCACTGATGTTGGGCGATTAGGCCTGGCTCGCAGTCGATGTTCCCGTTCATCCCAAAGGTGTTAGATGGGGTTAAGGTCAGGGCTCTGTGCAGGCCAGTGAAGTTCTTCCACACCGATCTCGACAAACAATTTCTGTATGAACCTCACTTTGTGCACGGGAGCATTGTCATTCTAAAACAGGAAAGGGCCTTTCACCAAACTGTTGACACAAAGCTTGAAGCACAGAATCGTCCAGAATGTCATTGTATGCTGTAGTGTTAAGATTTCCCTTCACTGGAACTAAGGGGCATAGCCCAAACCATGGAAAACAGCCCCAGACCATTATTCCTCCTCCACCAAACTTTACAGTTGGCACTATGCATTGGGGCAGGTAGCATTCTCCTTGCATCCCTCAAACCCAGATTTGTCCGTCGGTCTGCCAGATGGTGAAGCGTGATTCATCACTCCAGAGAACACATTTCCACTGCTCCAGAGTCCAATGGCAGCAAGCTTTACACCTCTCCAGCCGGCGCTTGGCATTGCACATGGTGATCTTAGGCTTGTGTGCTGCTGCTTGGCCATGGAAACCCATTTCATGAAGCTCCCGACGAACAGTTATTGTGCTGACATTTCTTCCAGAGGCAGTTTGGAACTCGGTAGTGAGTATTGGAGCCGAGGACAGAAGATTTATACGCGTTACAGGCTTCAGCACTCGGCTGTCCCGTTCTATGAGCTTGTGTGGCCTACCACTTCGCGGCTGAGCCGTTGTTGCTCCTAGACATTTCCACTTCACAATAACAGCACTTACAGTTGACCGGGGCAGCTCTAGCAGGGCATACATTTGACGAAGTGACTTGATGAAAAGGTGGCATCCTGTGACGGTGCCACGTTGAAAGTCACTGAGCTCTTCAGTAAGGCCATTTTACTGTCAATGTTTGTCTATGGAGATTGCATGGCTGTGTGCTTGATTTTATACACCTGTCAGCAATGGGCGTGTCTGAAATAGCCAAATCCACTAATTTGAAGGGGTGTCCACATACTTTTGTATATATATTGTATGTATGGTTGTGTTCATCTTTTTGCAGACCGTCTTGTTCTTTTTATGGATGTTATTGCAGTTTTGTGGGTATCCTATAGTTTTTATAGTTTCATATTGTTTTTTTTTATAGTATTTGCTGTTTTAAGAAGGTAACAACATTTGGAAAATGTACGACAATGAGTTTGGTGTCTTGTGTACACTGTTTAGAAAATTGACAACATTCTTCCAAAAATGCGTACGCGATTGAGAAGAACTGTAATTATTTGAATGCTGAATGTCATCAATGCCACAGACTAACAAGCAGAGACAAAAAAGAAAATTGAAGCATGGTATGGAGAAGGTTGGTTAAAAAAATGTGCAGGGTTTTATTAACATTATTCTGCCAAGTACAAACAATTACACAAGGCTTTCATGCATCAAGCCATCTGTTAAGCACCATGTTACTCTTAGTTTTTTGCAGGGTTAAGCATTGCATTTACTGAATCAATCTAGGACACTAAAAGCAGCTTTGGAGTTGAAGGACTTCGTTGTTTCATCGAAGGGTTTTGTAGATCTCCAAGTATTGGTAATCTGAAACGAGTAAAAAATGGGGGATTGAAAAAAAAACAGAAATACAAAGTCAACAGTATTCTTACAAAGCAGACTAGCACCAAACAGCATTATCAAGCCTATTGCATTGCTCTGTGACAGAACGGTTAAGGAAATCAGCAATTCATGAGTTTAAATATGGCTGCACATGTGTGTATCATAGGGTAGAGCAAAGGTCTTACTTACATCTCTATTCATCTTCCTCATCGGATGTATGAGTCTGCAATGACAGTGGTTGCCAATTAACCAATCAGCACTCCTATTTGAACAGTTGTTTCATTTCACATCCCTTATTCAATGGCTAAATTAATGGTTGACGACACTGTTCCCAGCTTTTTTGACAGTAGCTTTAAAGTAACCCACTATAAAATATTGGAAATCTGTATATTTTCATTTTAAAATGACATGGACTTACAGCCAAAGTCCATGATCAACAAGCACCTCTGTATTACACTATATATATATATATATATATATATTTTTTATCTTTGTTTTTCAACATGATTGAGTGAGACTCTTTCACAGTAGCTCCTATATGTAAATATGTACAGTGTCCATGTTAGTACAGCCTCAGTCTCAGCTGGACTTGTTTCAATCTCAGCAGGACTTCTTTCAAATATGTTCAAAATGCCACCTGCTGTATGTTGCGGACATAAAGGCAGATAGGTTTTGGGTCTTACACGGGCAGGTGCAGCAGGAGCAGGCGGAGGTGGGGCAACCTGGATGCTGAAGGGGTGGTACTAGAGGAGAGGAGAGAAAGGTATTGAGTCATAGATACAAGCTAGCAGGCACACAATACATTTGTCTTACTGTGTACGTGTACTGTATGTTAATGGAGGTGATGATCACTCACGATCTCAACGCTCTCCTGGCCGAGTGGCTGAGGGATCTCCTGTTTGATGAAACCACCCGACTATGGATTGACACACACACACACACACACACACACACATACACATACACACTTTCATCATGACTTCCTCAATTATGTTAGTTAACATCTGTGATATTGACTGGATTGAACATTCACTGTATTATAGTGAGATGCACTGAACAGCATGAACATGTATTTCACTATGTTGCTATGGTTACTTACAGGTACTCCACCACCAACAGGAAGGATCTGTAACATTGGAACACACAATGGCTACTACAGTAAAAGTAGAAGTTTGACTTCAATCTAGAATGGGAAATGTATTGTGATTTCTTTTGTCAAACACTCACAATCTCTAGATCAGGTCTGGCTTGTCCAGCTTGGAGAGCCTACAAATAATTGGGAAACAAACATTTTTCTCATGGCAAATTCAGTTCTTCAGTGTACTATTCAATTTTTCCAGGCACTTTGTTCCTCATCTTATGATTTTAAAACCATTCACATTGTCACAATTATTCTTATTCTTTGTATTTGAACATATTTTCATCACAGTACATCAGATATGGTGCCCATATTGGGACAGCATCACATGTCCATGGAAGGACACCCTCGAGTTATGTATATGTCCTAATATTGACACCGTAACTATGTATTGTCAATTCAAATCAAATGCTTCGTAAACAAAAGGTGTAGACTAGCAGTGTTGCTTACCTGAGCGTTGGCAGCCTGGAAGTCAAACTCCATGACCATCCTTTGCTGTGAAGTACAGATGAATGTTAGATGAATGTTAGAGACACTATAATCACAGTAAACAATAAATAAATATATGAATACTGTTTGTAAATGTTTCCAATCCATTTATTTGTAAATGAAAGAAAACACAATTTCAGAATATCAGAATATCACAGAATATCACAATGGTTGAGGTATTTTGTACTGAATAATAGAGAAACATAAAATAGGAAAGACAACACTGTAGGCTTTGTATAAATAATACAATGGAGAAATTAACTCACAGGGCGGCAGAGAGCAGTCCCCAGGATGCAGGCGATCAGAATGAAGGTTTTCATCTTGAATGATTCTGTTGACGAAAAAGATCTGAAATTGTGAAATATCCCCCATCACTTTTTAAAGTAGTTTTCTCTAGTTTATTTTCCCTTTTGCGTTGACAAATATTGAAGCTAATGGTTGAATCAGAGATGAGTTCTAATAAATTACCTTTAGTAGTGCAGCACCACAGGAGTATCAAAGGATTGCTGAAGAAGGGTGTGATGTCTGAGGGAGAGATCTGCTCCTTTTTATTCTCACCAAAAACAAAAGGAGCTCCAACTTCTGATGATGACTTTGTGACCAGCCAAGCCATTCTTTGATAATTTAAAAAAATGCTTTGGCAGCTGTTGTTTATCTATATGAACGATCTCCAAATATCATTTTGGCTTTGATTGTAATTACAGATCCTGTATTTGATTGGCAGCCCTTAAAGATAAGCATTAATACATCATCCTATGATGTATATGAATATGACATAAGACATTGTGCACACCTGGCTTCACCTCAGTGGTTATAGAGTTCAATCTATTGGGTAACGAACTACCAATGCATGGTTTTGTCATTTAAAACAAAACATTTTGGTCTGTGACCTGTTTCAAGTAATTCATATTTTCTTGTGACCATCCATATAGTAAAGACAGTGTTCCTAGCCACAGACCAGTCTTAATCTCAAAAGCACCAACAGGGGTCAATTTTATCCTTCTGAAATTGTAGAACTTTGTCAAGAAACTACAGTATTTACTGACATAAAAGCATAATTTATGATTATTTCTGTGTTAATATGGAGGAATGAAAAATAGTCTCTCTTTTGTATACTAGTGGTGCGATGCTAAACTGAAAATGTGAACTCAAATAAAATAAAATAAAATGTTATTGGTCGCATACACATATTTAGCAGATGTTATTGCGGGTGTAGCAAAACGCTTGTGTTCCTAGCTCCAACAGTGCGGTAATATCTAACAATTAGCAACAATACACACAAATCTAAAAGTAGCATACTTTATGATAAAAGCACAAAATTTGGAACAGAGGTAGATGTGTGTACCCTGAAAAGATATAGCTATGGAGCCACCCCAGATTTCCATCTGTCGTCAAGAAGGGGGCCATAAATGTTTAATTATGTTTTTGTCAACTTACATTATTACCAAACGTTTCAAATGAAGCACTCAATAAAATATGGATTGTGTTACATTTGTGAATGTATTAAAAGAAAGGTCTACTAAAGCTAGGCATGAGCAGCAGAATGGACCAAATTATTTCAGGTAAGCGCAATGTAAGATGATGCACTTATACAGAGTATCAATCTGCGCATGACCGTTGGTACACATCACTCTGCTGTAACATAGCTGCGGGACAACAACTGTGGAGAAGTTTAGCCTCACGCTTCCCTTGATCCTGACTAGTCTCCCAGTCCCTGCCGCTGAAAAATATCCCTACATCATGATGCTGCCACCACCATGCATTTTCATTTTAGTCATTTAGCA
This sequence comes from Coregonus clupeaformis, assembly GCF_020615455.1. NCBI lineage: Eukaryota > Metazoa > Chordata > Actinopteri > Salmoniformes > Salmonidae > Coregonus > Coregonus clupeaformis. The sequence goes on along the minus strand of NW_025533742.1, from coordinate 42,194 downwards.
GACGCTCTTATCCAGAGCGACTTACAGTTAGTGAATACATATTTTTTTATACTGGCCCCCCGTGGGAATTGAACCCACAACCCTGGCGTTGCAAACGCCATGCTCTATCAACTGAGCTACATCCCTGCCGGCCATTCCCTCCCCTACCCTGGACGACGCTGGGCCAATTGTGCGCCGCCCATGAGTCTCCCGGTCGCGGCCGGCTGCGACAGAGCCTGGATTCGAACCAGGATCTCTAGTGGCACAGTTAGCACTGCGATGCAGTGCCTTAGACCACTGCGCCACTCAGGAGTATGCTTCACCGTAGGGATGGTGCCAGGTTTCCTCCAGACGTGACGCTTGGCATTCAGGCCAAAGAGTTTAATCTTGGTTTCATCAGACCAGAGAATCTTGTTTTTCATGGTCTGAGAGTCCTTTAGGTACCTTTTGGCAAACTCCAAGCGGGCTGTCATGTGCCTTTTACTGAGGAGTGGCTTCCGTCTTGCCACTCTACCATAAAGGCCTGATTGGTGGAGTGCTGCAGACATGGTTGTCCTTCTGGAAGGTTCTCCCATCTCCTCAGAGGAACTCTGTCAGAGTAACCATCGAGTTCTTGGTCACTTCCCTGACCAAGGCCCTTCACCCCCGATTGCTCAGTTTGGCCGGGCGGCCAGCTCTAGGAAGAGTCTTGGTGGTTCCAAACTTCTTCCATTTGAGAATGATGGAGGCCACTGTGTTCTTGGGGACCTTCAATGCTGCAGAAATGTTTTGGTACCCTTCCCCAGACACAATCCTGTCTCGGAACTCTATGGACAATTCTTTTGACCTCATGGCTTGGTTTTTGCTCTGAAATGCACTGTCAATTGTGGGACCTTATATAGACAGGTGTGTGCAGGATGCACCTGAGCTCAAAACAGGATGAACCTGAGCTCAATTTCGAGTCTCATAGCAAAGGGTCTGAATACTTATGTAAATAAGGTATTTCTGTTTTTTTTTTAATATTTTTTTTTTTTCGCTTTGTCATTATAGGGTATTGTGTTTAGATTGATGAGGATTTTTATTTATTTATTTAATCCATTTTAGAATAATAATGTAACTTAACAACATTTGGAAAAAGTCAAGGTGTCTGGATACTATCCGAATGCACTGGATTGATAAATTCTAACACCTTTCAAAAAAAGAACTATCCTCAAAACAACACATCATTGGTACCCACTTATTATTTTGATTTATGTGTGTGTTTTTAGCACCCTGTTCATGTGTGCATTTTTTAAATTCATATTTTCTTATAATATATCTGTGTTACATCCCCTATGCTTTAGTATTCACGTTGCTTTTACTTTTGATTCCATTCCCTGATGAATAGTCACGTATTTTACCTCTATCAGCTAGACCTGTGATGTGGGTATCCCAGTAAATTTGATAAAAAACTGCTGAAGAATAGTTTGAGACTCTCTACCTGTCTATCATTTCACTTTCAGTAACCCTTTACTTGGATAGTCCATCTGCAGATGGTCTACAGACTGTCAGTAACATTTCAAATAACTATCTACTAACCCTAACCCTTATCCTAACCCTAAACTAAACCCTTATCCTAATCCTTACCCTAACCTTAACCCTTACCCTAACCCTTATTCTAAACCTAACCTTAACCATAACCTTAGCAAGCATTTGCTTATCAAAAGATACTATAGTTTGTTGATAGTATGACCATCTGTAGAGCATCTACAAATGGACAATCTGGACTATCCAAATAAAGTGTGACCATCATTTCTAATCCAGGTCCTAGCTAGAGGCTTCACATGGGCCCTCCTGTGCTTGGATACATCTAGGCTGCCTTCAAAATGGCACTCTATTCCCTATTTAGTGCACTATTTTGGCCCCGGTCCAAAGTAGTACATTACGTATGGAATAGCGTGCCATTTGTGATGCACACTACAGTAATTAGGTTCAAGTGGAAAATGTGTGGTTTTCTCTATGTTTTCTATCTGTCTTCATCTCTGAGTGGGTAATTAAGGCATATCAAATCAAATCATAGAGGAAGTGAAGGGTGTTAGTGCTGACTATGTGAATGATATGTATTTATATATATATTTAGGAGATAATTAGTATGTCAACGGCCTGCAACATGAAGGTTTGGGATGTGAAGCACTCAGCTACCTTGGCAGCAATTATGTTTGGGTTTAATTATTTGAAAGCTAGATGTCGTCAATGCCACAGACAAACTGGTGGAGACAAGAAAGTAAATTGAGGCAACAGATATAGACAGGTGTTACAACAAGATTGAAGATGACACCAGAGGTTGTCAAAATGCTGGTGTGGGGTTTTATTTGCATTTCTTGTAGGAGTTTTTATACACAGAAATTCACAACACAGTCAAGAATTTACTTGCAACCCTGTCAATACTAAATGCTAAATGCATAGTAAAACACTGAAATATTATAGAACAAATACAACACATTTAAATACAACTCCTACTCGCCAGTACTACTGGAAGACTACGGTGGCTTGCGAAAGTATTCACCCCCTTGGCATTTTTCCTATTTTTCTGCCTAAAATTAAAATTGATTTTTGGGGGGTTTGTATCATTTGATTTACACAACATGCCTGCCACTTTTAATATTTTTTATTGTGAAACAAACAAGAAATAAGACAAAAGACCAGAAAACTGTAGTGTGCATAACTTTTTTTTTTAAGCAATGGCTTTTTTCTGCCCACTCTTCCGTAAAGCCCAGCTGTCACGATCGTAAGGGAGAGACCAAGGCGCAGCGTTGAATGCGAACATTATATTTATTAGAGTGATCACACGATCAAAACAACAGACGAAAACGTGATGTCTCTGTTACATAAACAACCCAAATAAGAACAAGAAACCACAAACACAAAGTGAAAGACAGACAGTTAAATATGGCTCCCAATCAGAGACAACCAGCTGACACTCGTTGCCGCTGATTGGGAGTCACTCAGGCCAACATAGAAATACAAACATAGAATTACACACCCTGGCTCAACATAACAGTGTCCCCAGAGCCAGGGCGTGACAGTACCCCGTGGCGTGGCGGACTCCGACCGCGCCAACTAAATACCACAGGGGAGGGACCGGGTGGGCACTCCGCCTTGGCGGCGGATCCGGCTCCGTGCCTGATCCCCACTCCCTCTCCAACCCCCGAAAGTACCCCTGGTCCGGTCTGGCCCCGCTGGCCGGAGCTGGACTGCACACTGATGGAGCGGATTGCTCTAGCTCCGGCGTAACGCATCTGACCGGTGCCGGACCAGGCACCAGTGGAACAGACACGGGCCGTGCCGGACCGACGACGCACACCACTGGCTTGGTGTGGGGAACAGGCACGGGCCGTGCTGGACTGACGACGCACACCACTGGCTTGGTGTGGGGAGCAGGAGCGGGCCGGACAGGGCTGACGAAACGCACCACTGACTTGGTGCGGGGAGCAGGCCGGGCCGAGCTGGTGACACGCACCGTAGACTTGGTGCGGGGAGCAGGAACGGGCCGAGCCGGGCTGACGAAACGCACCACAGACTTGGTGCGGGGAGCAGGAATGGGCCGGACTGGGCTGGCGACGCGCACCACAGACTTGGTGCGGAGAGCAGGAACGGGCCGGACAGGGCTGACGAAACGCACCACAGACCTGGTGCGGAGAGCAGGAACGGGCCGGACAGGGCTGACGAAACGCACCACAGACTTGGTGCGGGGAGCAGGAATGGGCCGAGCCGGGCTGACGAAGCGCACCACTGACTTGGTGCGGGGAGCAGGAACAGACCGGACCGTACTGGGGACACACACCACTGGCCCTACATCGGGATCTGGAACGGGCCGGACCGGACTGGTAACACACCCCAGTACCTCTCGCCGTGCCTCTCCACCTTCCATCCCCTCTTCGACCAGTGGCCCCCGTAACCTGGCGGCCTCCTCTGCCAACCCGCTGGACCGCTCTATCGCGGCCTCCTGCTGCCCCGACGTCGTGAGCCCCCCCCTAAAAATTTTCTGGGGGTCTCTCCTCCCCGTGGGCCAGGCCTCTATCGTTCTCGCCCAACTCTCGCTCTCCTGCTTCCAACTCCAGCCATTCTGCTCCTCCTTTGGCTTGACCCAGTCGAGACTCTTCCTCCACTGTTCCCAAGTCCACCCTCTCTGCTCCTCATTAGGCTTGACCCAGTCGAGGCTGCCACGGAGATCTGCTAGCGACGGCTCCTGGACACGCTGCTTGGTCCAGTTTTGGTGGTTTCTTCTGTCACGATTGTCAGGGAGAGACCAAGGCGCAGCGTTGAATGCGAACATTATATTTATTAGAGTGATCACACGATCAAAACAACAGACGAAAACGTGATGTCTCTGGTTACATAAACAACCCAAATAAGAACAAGAAACCACAAACACAAAGTGAAAGACAGACAGTTAAATATGGCTCCCAATCAGAGACAACCAGCTGACACTCGTTGCCTCTGATTGGGAGTCACTCAGGCCAACATAGAAATACAAACATAGAATTACACACCCTGGCTCAACATAACAGTGTCCCCAGAGCCAGGGCGTGACACCAGCTCTGTGGAGTGTACGGATTACAGTGGTCCTATGGACAGATACTCCAATCTCTGCTGTGGCGCTTTGCAGCTCCTTCAGGGTTATCTTTGGTCTCTTTGTTGCCTCTCTGATTAATGCCCTCCTTGCCTGGTCCATGAGTTTTGGTGGGCGGCCCTCTCTTGGCAGCTTTGTTGTGGTGCCTTATTCTTTCCATTTTTTAATAATGGATTTAATGGTGTTCCGTGGGATGTTCAAAGTTTCAGATATGTTTTTATAACCCAACCCTGATCTGTACTTCTCCACAACTTTGTCCCTGACATGTTTGGAGAGCTCCTTGGTCTTCATGGTGCCGCTTGCTTGGTGGTGCCCCTTGTTTAGTGTTGTTGCAGACTCTGGGGCCTTTCAGAACAGGTGTATATATACTGAGATCATGTGACAGATCATGTGACACTTAGATTGCACACAGGTGGACTTTATTTCTAATTATGTGACTTCTGAAGGTAATTGGTTGCACCAGATCTTATTTAGGGGCTTTATAGCAAAGGGGTTGAATACATATGCACGCACCATTTTTCCGTTATTTATTTTTGAGAATTTTTTGAAACAAGTTATTTTTTTCATTTCACTTCACCAATTTGGATTATTTTGTGTATGTCCATTACTTGAAATCCCAATAAAAATCCATTTAAATTATAGGTTGTAATGCAACAAAATAGGAAAAACGCCAAGGGGGATGAATACTTTTGCAAGGCACTTTCATTATTACCCATTGACCCAAAACATTTAAGATATTTCCACTCTCAATGCAACTTCAATTTCTATCTTAACACGATCTCTATCTGAGGAGTGGTGGGTGTTTTTCTCAAGGATAGATATCCGTGTTGGTCTCCATGGCAACACTCGGGTAGTGGGCGCTGTCTCCAGGACAAGGCCCATCCCTGTGGGTGGGATGGGTGTGGTCAGGTGTGTGGCAGCTTGGTCATTTGATTGGTGACCATGCTAGACCGGTGGTGGGGGAGTGGCTGTGTCCAGACCAAAGGCAGGGTCCGTGGTATCAGGCAAGGCTCCAGGGATAGGCAGACCTACATTGGGCACCAACCCAGGATAGATGGCCTGTCTGCTGGGGAGACCCCCAGGAGAGAACCCCATGGTGGGTAGGAGGTCGGGCGAGGACAGACTGAAGGAGGGAAGCTCTGGATTGTGGGCCACAGTGCCGATGGGCAGACTGGCTGCGGGCATGCTTCCCCCTAAACCGGGCAAGTACTTCCTGTCATGACTTCCTCCGAGGCTGACTCATCTCCTGGTTCGGGCAGGCTTCGGCGTTCGTCGTCACCGGCCTTCTAGACACTGCTGCTCCTCATCTCATCATTCCATTTTTTAAATCTTGTTTATTACACACACCTGGTTCATATCCCCTCATCAGTACCTGTATAAGTGTTCCCTCTGCCCCCTTGTCTTTGTGTGTGATTGTTTATTGTGAGGATAGTGAAGCTCGCCGGAGCTCCTTGTATTTTGTATCGGCGGGTTATTTTCCCCATGTGCGTTGTTGGTTCCAGTGTGCCTGTTTTGCGCACTGGACTGTTTTGACACTTTACTGCGTAACTCTGTATTCCGGAATCAATCCTGTTATTCTGTGATTTACCCTCCTGCGCCTGACTCCTTCAAATCACCCATCACACTTCCCCAATGCGACCCATTCTACCTGCCATCTGTCAGACAAAGAGAGAGAGAGAGGAAGAAAGAGAAAGAAAGAGGAATGTGCAAAATTAATGCATTCTTTATACTGTTGCAGATACATCTTTAACACTGAGTTCAATTAGTTTATTGAGTTCAATGAGTTTCAAAATAAACGTAGATTGATAGAGATCTTTGATAAGGATCTTTGTTACATTACCTCAAGCTCTTCAGAGCTCAGACCTCCAAATGGAGCATTCTAGAACATAATTGGCACACAGTATGATGATACAGTTACCGGTAGTACAATAAAAGCAATAAAATAAATTATGTGAAAATACTTGTGTTACTGAATGTTTACCATTAGTTGTCGAAAAATGTAGAAGAATTGGGGACTCTGTGGTCAGTACACATTGTTTATTTTTAAAGGTATTTCTGAACAATGTGTGAGATTTTATAAAACACTAAATTAAGCCATACTACACCTTTTCAGAAAAAAAGACACAAGCATATTGCTATTTTGCATAAAATAGGTTTATTTAGTCTTGATTGTCATTTATTTATATCTACCTGCTGTTGCTGCTGCTGCTGCTGTTGGTCAGACTGTGGTACCTGTGCTGGTTGCACTGCTTGTGATGGTGGGGCTACTGGTGCCACTGGGTTTACTGGGGAAGCCTTTGCTGGGAATTGTGGAAAATGTGGAACATGTGGTACTGTTGCTTGGAAAAACCATGGGTATTTATATTGGTAGAAATGTGAAGAGATTACATATTTACACAATACTTAAGGATTTTTAGTATTAATTTAACAGGTAACCTAGAGTGCTTTGGTTTCCTTTAGCCTTCAGATAGAGAGATTAAGAGATATCTAAACTGCACTCCATGTCCTTACATGAACTATATGTTGTATAAAGGCAGGCACCAAAATCCCATATTCAATTGATAGTGTATCAAACATCTACAATAAATCATTATTATTACCACCACTCTGTAGTGTAGCCTTCTGGAGTCATAACTCAGATAATGACTAGATTGAGTTTAAATTTCCCCAACAAATCAAATGTCTGCCATGAGTCAAGTCAAGGACAAACACAGATGATTTCTGTTTGCTAAATATTTTGACAGTAGATCTCAAGTGGAAAAATCCCCATCCTATAGAACTGAGTTGAAGTCAAATCCCTTAAGGGCTTGCTACATATTTTACCTTAATTAAATGTGGTTTTGGATGAAAACCAGGTGATACAAGATTTTTCTGGAGTTTGACTTTCGAACTGTCACAGACTGTATCTATACGGTATACTGTATTAGAACACACAGTGTCTAATTATCATTATCATAGTCATCTTACCAGCTGATTCCCTTGTGGTGCTGAGAACATGGGGAAGTATCCATAAGAGGGGAACAAATGTGAAGATAAAGTAAAATAACATTCTATATTAAAATTGAACATGTGTACAACTATTAGGCCTTGCATATGGGTATGCTAAATAATAACTGATTGTTAAATGTTGATGACCCCTAATTGTGTTGATGAGCCCTAATTTCTACTCACTGTTTGATCAACCATTTTAAGACAATGACAAGTAGTTTAGGCTAGTTAAAAGTATCCTGACATTGGAACCAGTTGTTTGTCTTTTAAAATCCCTTAATTCAGTCTGTTCCATTTATCTGAGGATGAGGGGGCAGTGGTCTAGGCTGGGCAGCAGACCCCTTCAGGGTCCAGGTCTGGGGCTGAGATCCACCCTGGGGATCCTGCTGCTCAGGGACACCAGGTTGGGGTTGCTTCACACTGGGCTGGGTCTGAAGCAGTACTGGGTGTGAAGCTGAGGCCTCCACTGATGGGCTTCTCTGCGTTAGGTCTCCTCTTAGCTCTGGTTGTGGTAGAGCTGTGCCAGGACTTACAGTGAGGGAAAAAAGTATTTGATCCCCTGCTGATTTTGTATGTTTGCCCACTGACAAAGACATGATCAGTCTATAATTTTAATGGTAGGTTTATTTGAACAGTGAAAGACAGAATAACAAAAACAAAAATCCAGAAAAACGCATGTCAAAAATGTTATAAATTGATTTGCATTTTAATGAGGGAAATAAGTATTTGACCCCTCTGCAAAACATGACTTAGTACTTGGTGGCAAAACCCTTGTTGGCAATCACAGAGGTCAGATGTTTCTTGTAGTTGGCCACCAGGTTTGCACACATCTCAGGAGGGATTTTGTCCCACTCCTCTTTGCAGATCTTCTCCAAGTCATTAAGGTTTCGAGGCTGACGTTTGGCAACTCGAACCTTCAGCTCCCTCCACAGATTTTCTATGGGATTAAGGTCTGGAGACTGGCTAGGCCACTCCAGGACCTTAACGTGCTTCTTCTTGAGCCACTCCTTTGTTGCCTTGGCCATGTGTTTTGGGTCATTGTCATGCTGGAATACCCATCCACGACCCATTTTCAATGCCCTGGCTGAGGGAAGGAGGTTCTCACCCAAGATTTGACGGTACATGGCCCCGTCCATCGTTCCTTTGATGCGGTGAAGTTGTCATGTCCCCTTAGCAGAAAAACACCCCGAAAGCATAATGTTTCCACCTCCATGTTTGACGGTGGGGATGGTGTTCTTGGGGTCATAGGCAGCATTCCTCCTCCTCCAAACACGGCGAGTTGAGTTGATGCCAAAGAGCTCGATTTTGGTCTCATCTGACCACAACACTTTCACCCAGTTCTCCTCTGAATCATTCAGATTTTCATTGGCAAACTTCAGACGGGCCTGTATATGTGCTTTCTTGAGCAGGGGGACCTTGCGGGCGCTGCAGGATTTCAGTCCTTCACGGCGTAGTGTGTTACCAATTGTTTTCTTGATGACTATGGTCCCAGCTGCCTTGAGATCATTGACAAGATCCTCCCGTGTAGTTCTGGGCTGATTCCTCACCGTTTTCATGATCATTGCAACTCCACGAGGTGAGATCGTGCATGGAGCCCCAGGCCGAGGGAGATTGACAGTTATTTTGTGTTTCTTCCATTTGCGAATAATCGCACCAACTGTTGTCACCTTCTCACCAAGCTGCTTGGCGATGGTCTTGTAGCCCATTCCAGCCTTGTGTAGGTCTACAATCTTGTCCCTGACATCCTTGGAGAGCTCTTTGGTCTTGGCCATGGTGGAGAGTTTGGAATCTGATTGATTGATTGCCTCTGTGGACAGGTGTCTTTTATACAGGGAAACAAGCTGAGATTAGGAGCACTCCCTTTAAGAGTGTGCTCCCAATCTCAGCTCGTTACCTGTATAAAAGACACCTGGGAGCCAGAAATCTTTCTGATTGAGAGGGGGTCAAATACTTATTTCCCCTCATTAAAATGCAAATCAATTTATAACATTTTTGACGTGTTTTTCTGAATTTTTTGTTGTTATTCTGTCTCTCACTGTTCAAATAAACCTACCATTCAAATTATAGACTGATCATTTCTTTGTCAGTGGGCAAACGTACAAAATCAGCAGGGGATCAAATACTTTTTTCCCTCACTGTATATGGTGAAATATAGTCAAATGTTTTATAAGCTCTCACATCCAATACAGGTGTAGTATCTTAATTGTATCACTCTGTTGTTGCTGAGAATGTTTCTGCACCTCAGGGAATACAAATGATCTTTGTGATTTACATAAATTCATTGAAAACCCACTTTCTCTCTCACTCGCTCAAACGCTAAAGCACCAGACAGAACATATGTTCTACTACTGTAGGGCCTACTACTGCTACATTCAAATGTACAAATGTACCAAATGTATTCAGCTGCAGGAGTATTTTACCCCTGCGATGAAACTGGTCAAATTAAGATCCGACATCTGTATATTCTTAACCTCCTAGTCATCATGTGCCTAATTAAAAACACTTTGTAAAATATTTCTCTTTTTAAGGGGATACTAAAGAAATCCTAGAAAAACAAGGATTTGTCAAATAGAAAGATTCTTACAGGCACAGCAGTTGCTTCCATCGCAACACATGTCTGTTGAATTGTTACAATCATCTCAAAGACCTTGAAGAAATTACAATGTTAAAATCAGTTCACCAAACACATTGCCAAACATAACATAAACATAACGCTCATTAAAGAGCTCATAGAATTACTGTATAAATGACTTCATCTTATTTTTGAACATTCAAGAAGAATCGAGAATATGACCAAGAACAATTTGATCTAAGAAACAAACGGTACTGTTCACATGAGACAATGTATAAAGGGAAGAGAAATGTATGCACTGTCCATCGACAGAAGCAGCCAATTAGATGCCAGGAAAATAGGTATGTTCTGAATCACTTCCTTACCTGACTAAGGTGGAATGATAGCGGCCACAGACAAACCACTGATTATATTTAATTGACTATCCTCATTTTGTTATACTGTAAATGTCTAAAATGCTGTAATGTCTGAAAAAGACACACAGAGTAAAGACTTCTGGTGATTTTTTTCATATAGTAAAATATGTGGTCGATGTGTCATGGCAGTAATAGAGGTTAACCTTAGTGGCCTCAAGAGAAAGTGAGTAGACATACTCAAAAATACCCATTCATTCTTGAACATAGAAAAATGGTATGTCACTGTCAGATGCATATTCAACCAAATGGAATTGCTACAACTTTATGTCATTTAAAGTATTAAGTGTGAAGTTATTGGAGGAAACTTATGGTCGACTGTGATGATGATGAGGATGATGATGATGATGAGGATGAGGATGAGGATTATGATGATGATGATGAGGATGAGGATGATAATGATGAAGGTGATAATAATGATAAATCATTTAAGAAGTTAATGATTGAAGATGTTTGTGAGGCTTCTCTGGAGAATAATGTGAAATGGCTGTGCTTGAATTGAATGTAGTAGCCAAGATATAGCCAAAACACTGCCTTGAGTCCTCAGTTCCTTTTCTGAGATGTACTTTTTGTTGAGTTTAATTAAATATGTGTAACACACAAAGCTACTCACAACAAACAACTTTGATCACAGGGTACAGGTATGATATCATCTGAATGTTTTTATTCTGCTTGAAGACAGATTTACCACAATAAATCCTGACCATGCTCTGGGGAAGTGTGTTTGTGTGTGTGTGTGTGTGTGTGTGTGTGTGATGAGGTGGTGTGGAAGGAGTCAGGCACAGGAGGGTAAATCACAGAAACACAGGCTTTAATACAGGTTTACACAGGCAAAAATACAGGTTTACGCAGACCTGCGTCAAACACACTCCAGGGGGGAGTAACAACCTATACGTAACCTCGTTGACTCTCCTCAGGACATTGAACAGCCCCACAAACCGCAGGCTCAGCTTCCGGCAGGGCAGGCGGAGGGGCAGATTCCGGGTCGAGAGCAAGACCCGAACCCCCGGTACGAAGACTGGGGCCTCACTGCGGTGAGGGTCAGCGTTGGCCTTCTGACGACGCACGGCGTGCTGGAGGTGAACGTGGGCAGCGTCCCACGTCTCCTCCACGCGCCGAAACCAGTCATCCACCGCAGGATCCTCGGTCTGGCTCTGGTGCCACGGTGCCAGAACCGGTTGGTAACCTAAAACACATTGTAATGGTGTTGGGTTAGTAGAGGAGTGGCGGAGAGAGTTCTGGGCATATTCTGCCCATGGCAAGAACACCGACCACTCCCCCGGGCAGGTCCTGGCAGTAGGACCGCAGGAACCTACCCACATCCTGATTTACTCATTCCACCTGCCCATTACTCTCGGGGTGGAACCCAGAGGTCAGGCTGACCGAGACCCCCAGATGTTCCATGAATGCCTTCCAAACCTTGGACGTGAACTGGGGACCTCGATCGGACACTATATCCTCTGGCACCCCGTAGTGGCTGAAGATGTGAGTAAACAGGGCCTCCGCAGTCTGCAGGGCCGTGGGGAGACCGGGCAGAGGAAGGAGGCGGCAGGACATGGAGATGCGGTCCACCACGACCAGGATGGTTGTGTTACCTTGGGAGAGGGGAAGATCAGTCAGAAAATCAATACTAAGATGAGACCATGGTCGTTGTGGAACTGGTAATGGTTGTAGCTTACCCGCTGGGAGGTGCCTATGTGCCTTACTCTGGGCGCACACCGAGCAGGAGGAGACGTACACCCTCACGTCCTTAGCCAAGGTAGGCCACCAGTACTTTCCGCTCAAGCAGCGCACTGTACGGCCAATACCTGGGTGACCAGAGGAGGGTGACGTGTGTGCCCAGAAGATCAGACGATCACAGATAAGAGCAGGCACGTACCGCAGCCCAGCTGGACACTGCGGAGAAGATGGATCTGTGCGTAATGCCTGCTTTATATCCACGTCCATCGCCCATACTACCGGCGCCACAATGCAGGAGGCCAGGAGTATGGGGGTGTTGTCTCTGGGCCTCTCCTCTGTGTCATACAGCCGGGACAGTGCGTCTGCCTTCACGATCTTCGTACCCGGAATGTATGACAGTGTAAACTCAAACCGGGTGAAGAATAGGGCCCACCTGGCCTGGCGAGGATTCAGCCTCCTCGCTTCCCGGATGTACTCCAGGTTACGGTGGTCCGTCCAGATGAGGAAAGGGTGTTTCGCCCCTTCGAGCCAATGCCTCCACACGGTCAAGGCTCGGACAACAGCCAACAGCTCCCGATCACCAACGGGAGGACAGCGCCTATCCCTACCTCAGACGCATCCAACTCCCTACGAATGGTAGTGATGGATCTAGGTGGGCCAGTACCGGAGCTGAGGTGAACAGACCCCGCAATCTCCTGAAGGCCAGGTCAGCCTCAGCAGACCAGCGGAGCCGCAACGGCCCACCCTTCAACAGGTATGTAATGGGAGCTGCCACTTTGCCAAAGCCCCGGATAAACCTTCGATAGTAGTTGGCAAAGCCAAGGAAGCGCTGCACCTCCTTAACCGTGGTTGGAGTCGGCCAATTACGCACGGCTGAAATGCGATCTCCTTCCATCTCCACACCTGAGGTGGTAATGCGGTATCCGAGGAAGGAGACGGACTGCTGGAAAAACATACACTTCTCTGCCTTGGCATAAAGGTCATTTTCCAACAGTCGGGCCAGCACTTTGCGAACCAGGGACACATGCTCGGCGCGAGTAGCGGAATACACCAGGATGTCATCGATGTAGCACACCACACCGTGACCCAGCATGTCCCGAAACACTGCGTTCACAAAGGACTGGAAGACGAATGGAGCATTCATCAAACCGTAGGGCATCACCAGGTATTCATAATGCCCCGTGGTTGTGCTGAATGCTGTTTTCCACTCATCTCCCTCTCGGATACGTACCAGGTTGTATGCACTCCTGAGATCTAATTTGGTGAAGAAGCTGCCCCATGCATTGATTCAATCACTGAAGGAATGAGGGGGAGACGATAACTAAATCTTATCGTCTCCCTGTTCAGTGGTCGATATTCAATTACGGGCGCAAACCTCCGTCCTTCTTCTTCACAAAGAAGAAACTTGAGGAGGCGTGCGAAGTGGAGGGACGTATATACCCTGGCGCAGGGACTCGGTGACATATGTCTCCATAGCCACCATTTCAGCCTGTGACAGGGGTATATATGACTGCTGGGAGGTACAGTGTCTACCCGGAGGTTTATCGCGCAATCCCCCGCCCGATGAGGTGGTAACTTAGTCGCCTGTGTTTTAGAGAACGCTTTCGCCAGATCGAGGTATTCAGGGGAAATGTGCATGTGGAGGTACTGTCTGGACTTTCCACCGTGGTTGCACCAACGGAAACACCTAGACACCCACCCTGACACTCTCGCGACCACCCCGTGAGAGCCCTCTGCGGCCATGAGAAGGTGGGGTTGTGGAGTGCTAGCCAAGGGATACCTAATACCACAGGGAAAGCAGGAGATTCAATAATCGAAATAATTACCTGCTCATAATGAGTCTCCTGGGTGATCATGGTGACTGGTATCGTGACTTCTGTAACAATCCCGGACCCTATTGGTCACTATCGAGTGCTCTGATGGGGCGTGGAATGGATAGGGGAACCAATGAAATGCCTTGACGGCGTGCGAATGCCCTGTCCATAAAGTTCCCAGCCGCGCCTGAATCAACTAACGCCTTACACTGGGGAACTACCATGTGATCGGGAAAGTGGATAGGTAGGGTACAGTGTGCAACAGAGGGCTCTGAACAAGTGTGGGTGTTCGATACCTGGGGTGATGCGTGAGTGCCCTGTCTGCCACCTCCAGGCCCAAAAGAATGTTGACTACGACATGTGGTGTACTGTTCCTTCGTGCCACCAGAGTGGCACTGTCGCTGTCCTCCTCCGCTCTCTCAGCTGGCGGCACCACCCAGCTCCATCCGCTCGGGATCTGTGTCGTCTGGGGTGGAAACGAGCAGACCCCTACCAGGACGTCCTCTGGCTGCCAGCAGGTTGTCCAACCGAATGGCCATGTCCACCAGTTTATTGAAGGACAACATGGTGTTCCGGCAGGCTAGCTCCCGTCGGACGTCATCCCGCAGATGGCACCGATCAGGGCCCGCTCGTTCCACCCGGTCCCCACTGCCAGTGTCCGAAACTCCAAGGCGAAGTCCTGCACGGTCCTCGTCCCCTGCCTCAGGTGGACCAGTCGCTCGAAGACCGCCCGAAAGAGGCGAGCGAACTCCCTGTAGTCCTCCAACGCGGCTCCTCCTTCGTTCCACACCTCGTTGGCCCACTCCAGGGCTTTCCCACAGAGGCAGGAAACGAGGACGAACATCTTCTCCTGCTCCGATGGTTCCGGCCTGATGCTGGCGAAGTAAAGCTCCAATTGGAGGAGGAATCCCTGGCACAGCACCGCCGTCCCATCAAACACCTGTGGTCGGGATATCTGGATCCCTCCGGGTGCTGGGGTGTAGGTGGCTGGATCCGGTTGACCAGCTGGTCTCGACAGATCGGGTACTCTCTTCTCCAGGCTTTGGACTACCTGAAGAACCCGATCCATTGCTTCCCCCAAGCTGGCCAGCATCGTGGAATGCTCCTGGACCCGTGCCACGACTCCAGGCATGCGCTCTTCTCCCGCTGACTCCATAGCGGGTGGGTGATTCTGTGATGAGGTGGTGTGGAAGGAGTCAGGCGCAGGAGGGTAAATCACAGAAACACAGCCTTTAATCCGCAAAAATACAGGTTTACGCAGAAATGCGTCAAACACACTCCAGGCGCACTGGCAAATACAAGGCACACGGGAAAATCTCCCGTCGATACAAAATACACGAGCTCCACCGAGCTTCACTAACCTCCACAAATAACAATCACCCTCAAGGACAAGGGGGCAGAGGGAACACTTATACACAGACTAATTAGGGGATTAGAACCAGGTGTGTGTATTATTGACAAGACAATTGTGATGATGAGTGAGGGCGGCAGTGGTTAGTACTACGGTGACGACGAACGCCGAAGCCTGCCCGAACAAGGAGGGGAGGCAGCCTCGGCCGAAGTCGTGACAGTGTGTGTGTTTGTGTGTGTGTGTGTGACCCAGTAGTTGAGACAAACAGGGTAGGGCCATACTAGGATCCAGTCATGAAGACCAGATAAATGTCCTTATGTGCCTGACTGGGTTTGAACCCACGTGATCTGCATTTTACGCTAGAGAGATAAACCTTAAGAAATGGTTTATGGGCAAAATGCTTTAAAAATACACAGGCTTAAAGAAAGTATAATTGTTTTCAATGAACATTACATGGTAATCTATTTTATTCCTTTTTTTATGGTTTCATCCCTATTGATGAGATGTATTTTAGATGTATATATTTTGTTTTCATGTTATAATCTTGTGTATATTTAGTTTATATGTATTTTCACGAGGACCACAATGGAAATATGTATATTTTTAAACTTTTTTGTGTCATCCTTAATGATTTTAATGGCATTGTACTGTGTCCATATGTGTCGTTGTATTGTGTTTTAAAATTGTAAAAAAATATATATATACAGTGTATAAATACTGTATTAGCCCACTGAGCTAAAGCCTAGGCCAGAGTTCCCAAACTTTTATTTGGCCTCATAATTATTAGGGGGTGGGCACTCTGGCCTAGGACTGTAAAAAAAATCAGCAAAACAGCTCAAAGTGATTTCAATTTAGGAAATCTGTTGCAAAGTATTTCATGCATAATAGAGAGACATATGCGATCGTATACAAATGTAAGCAAGGTTTGAAATTATTATGTTTTAGTCAAATATTATATCTGTTTGGGCTTCTTGCGGTCAATTTGCAGTTCACAAAAAATCAGCCGGCGGCTGAATCTAGTTGATGATCAGGGAAGTAACATACGTTTTCTGGTCCCAGGCAAGTTACTCACCACGTGAACTTGGTTAACCGAACCACCTCTGTTACATACAATGTATGGAGCCTGAAACCTACCTCATTGGGTGGAAGGGATGTTGATATGCCTGATCCCATGAGCAGTTACTAAGCCAATCCACTAGATGATAGACTTATGCTGGTGACTGAGATTCAATGCAAACCTGCCTGTATAAGAAATTGATTTTACACACAGTTGTGAATGAGTGTTGGTCATTGTGTTTTTATAAATGTTTACATTGATGGTGGTGATATACTCTTTTTTTGGAACCACTACTAAACCCCAAAGAAAAAGAAAAGGAATATGACCATTGGTCTAATGCCAGGCACCATACCCTAATAGGGATTTTTTTCTCTTAATCATATCTTAGTCAACTTTGATCAGTTGAATGTAGACACAAATAAAATACTTTTTGTATTAATATTTTTCTGAAATATTTTATTTAAAAAAGAAAATCAGGCGATATCTCATAAAATATGCGCATATTTGCATTCCACGCAAATACATTTTCTGGACACTGGATGAAGTCAGCCTAAATATTTTTGTTTCATTTTGATAAGACAGTCCAGGACCTGACTTTTTTATCTTTCTGTAAAATAATAAAGACATTTTTGGCAAAGTTTTCCAAATAAAATGTTATCTAGTATAAATAATTGACAGCATATCAACAATTCCCTCTGGGCAAGTCTGGAGAATATATCTAAGGATAACCACACAACATTTGGTAATTGCAGATGCTTCTGAAGCTGGGAAAAATTAGTTGGCATGTGTGAAGAGTCTGACATTCGGGAAATTGCAGTTAAAGACAAGTACACTGAATTAAGACTACCAAATGTCAAAAGCCTATTTAGACCAAATCACCATCTCTTCAAAGTAAGTTACTAAATGTAGTCCAGTTTGTAACATTCTCTATGAAATGGGCTTTGAAATTATGTGCAATTCAAATTATTTATGTTTGTCAATTTCTTTAAGTGGCAAAAATTCAGAAACATTTTGATGATGGCAGTATGATCAACTAAATAAAATATACATTTTTATCAAGTTTTTGACATTTTTATATTTACTTTTTGAAAATACTTATATTAATGGACCCCTCCCCCTTCAAAAAAATACTGTATATATAAATACATTCTAGGTAAACGCAAAAATTTAATTTCATCCTGTGGTGCCTGGCCTTAAGGCAGAAAATCACTGTTTCTGATCATGCATTGATTACACTTGATCATACTTTGATTTAACATACAGAAATCACTGAAAGTCATAAGCAAGAAAGAGGGTAGTCTGCACACCTTACATAGTTTCAGGTGCATGGAGGAAAACCTTACAGTATATACAGTAGTTGAAAGAAACTCCAGGACACTGGTATTTCTAGAATACTCTAAAAACAATACATTTGATCTTATCACCAACGTTTCTGTCAAGATGTTCATCAGGGTTAAGCAGAGTTTTGAGTCTATTTAAAATCCTTTAGCCTTAATTGATTGTGGAGTATTTAAAAGGTCCAATGCAGCCATTTACAGTGGGGGAAAAAAGTATTTAGTCAGCCACCAATTGTGCAAGTTCTCCCACTTAAAAAGATGAGAGAGGGCTGTAATTTTCATCATAGGTACACGTCAACTATGACAGACAAATTGAGAAAAAAAAATCATGAAAATCACATTGTAGGATTTTTAATGAATTTATTTGCAAATTATGGTGGAAAATAAGTATTTGGTCACCTACAAACAAGCAAGATTTCTGGCTCTCACAGACCTGTAACTTATTCTTTAAGAGGCTCCTCTGTCCTCCACTCGTTACCTGTATTAATGGCACCTGTTTGAACTTGTTATCAGTATAAAAGACACCTGTCCACAACCTCAAACAGTCACACTCCAAACTCCACTATGGCCAAGACCAAAGAGCTGTCAAAGGACACCAGAAACAAAATTGTAGACCTGCACCAGGCTGGGAAGACTGAATCTGCAATAGGTAAGTAAGCAGCTTGGTTTGAAGAAATCAACTGTGGGAGCAATTATTAGGAAATGGAAGACATACAAGACCACTGATAATCTCCCTCGATCTGGGGCTCCACGCAAGATCTCACCCCGTGGGGTCAAAATGATCACAAGAACGGTGAGCAAAATCCCAGAACCACACGGGGGGACCTAGTGAATGACCTGCAGAGAGCTGGGACCAAAGTAACAAAGCCTACCATCAGTAACACACTACGCCGCCAAGGACTCAAATCCTGCAGTGCCAGACGTGTCCCCCTGCTTAAGCCAGTACATGTCCAGGCCCGTCTGAAGTTTGCTAGAGTGCATTTGGATGATCCAGAAGAGGATTGGGAGAATGTCATATGGTCAGATGAAACCAAAATATAACTTTTTGGTAAAAACTCAACTCGTCGTGTTTGGAGGACAAAGAATGCTGAGTTGCATCCAAAGAACACCATACCTACTGTGAAGCATGGGGGTGGAAACATAATGCTTTATCGTGAGATTTTGAGTGAAAACCTCCTTCCATCAGCAAGGGCATTGAAGATGAAACGTGGCTGGGTCTTTCAGCACGACAATGATCCCAAACACACCGCCCGGGCAACGAAGGAGTGGCTTCGTAAGAAGCATTTCAAGGTCCTGGAGTGGCCTAGCCAGTCTCCAGATCTCAACCCCATAGAAAATCTTTGGAGGGAGTTGAAAGTCTGTGTTGCCCAGCGACAGCCCCAAAACATAACTGCTCTAGAGGAGATCTGCATGGAGGAATGGGCCAAAATACCAGCAACAGTGTGTGAAAACCTTGTGAAGACTTACCGAAAACGTTTGACCTGTGTCATTGCCAACAAAGGGTATATAACAAAGTATTGAGAAACTTTTGTTATTGACCAAATACTTATTTTCCAACATAATTTGCAAATTAATTCATTAAAAATCCTACAATGTGATTTTCTGGAGAAAAAAAATTCTCATTTTGTCTGTCATAGTTGACGTGTACCTATGATGAAAATTACAGGCCTCTCTCATCTTTTTAAGTGGGAGAACTTGCACAATTGGTGGCTGACTAAACACTTTTTTTCCCCCACTGTATATCTCAATATCAAATAATTTATGGGTAACAATTAAGTACCTTACTGTGATTGCTTTCAATTAAAATTGTCAAAAAGAAACAAAAATAGCTTCTTAGCAAAGAGCAATTTCTCCAGAAATAATTGTGCTAGGACTGTCTTGGAGTGGTCTGAGTGGGGAGGGGAACATGAAAACTAGTTGTTATTGGCAGAGAGGTTTGGAACTCTCTTTATTATTGGTATATTAAGTAATTTACCACCTGGTGATGTCACCAGGCCGGCCAAACCCATATCCCACCAAAACAGGCTGAAATTTCAGGTGCTCTTTTCAAACAGCTCTTTCACTAAAAGGGCATCATCCTCATTTTCACAATTTTACAGTATTTTTCCAACATCATAGTGTGGAAATATATATAAAACACAGGAAAATTGAGTTTTTGACTGCACTTTGCCTTTAAGATAAAAATGTTTTACATATATATATATATATATATATATATATATATATATATATATATATATATATATATATATATATATATATATATTCTAGAATACCAGTGTGCTGGAGTTTACTGTAAGGAGAATGCTTAGCATTTAATGCTGACTAAGGTGTAGGCTATCTTGCTTCTGCCATCAACCATTGCAGAAAGAGATGTCTGAGTCATGACAAGAAGGTATTATGGCATCAACAGTGAGCTCAGACCTAATCTCTGTTAATCCAATGATATTGGTGTATGTCCATACTGTAGGTCTAATCCAGGGGTGTTGCCAACACACAGGTGTATAATCCTGTGTGAAATCAGCCAAAACACCAGACCCACCCAGTAGCCTTTAAGCTTATGATTACCTTGACTCATATAGTCCACGCCTTTATGGCTGTCACAAAATCATTTTTAAAATGTCAAATTGAAATTATCATAGGAAAATATAAAAAATAATACAGTATATAAATTGAGATGTACATATATTAAGAAAAGCAGATCTTCAACATGAATCCCCACAAAGACAATAAGATGAACCAGAGAATCATATTCCAATGAAAATGTAGAACAGTTAACAAAATAGCAAATATATAGAAATGCACAAATAATAAAGTAAGATTAATACAGCTGAATTAAATTCAATAAACAAAATGAACATAAAACAAAACTTGAAACAAAAAGATACGCAATTTCACCCAGAATTTGTTATAAATAAAGTAAAATATGTTGTTATTGAATGTACTCTTGTGGTTTTAGAATAAAAACATATAGTCCAAAAGAAGATCCGTAGGGTTGATATTGGTCCTGTTCTGTTTATCCGTTATCTCCCCTGTTACTAGTGGTGGCGGGGGCAGTGGTGGTCTGTCTGGGACTTGGTCCAGGACTTGGTGCTGGGAGAGGAGCATTGGCCGGCTGGGGCAGTAACCCAGGGAAGAGTTGCCAGAGAGGGAACTGAAGTCGGGGAGGCACTGGCCTCGGTCGATACCAGTGAAATGTTGGGATCGGGGCAAGATAGAACCTCTAACAAAAACACAAGACAGAGTTAATGTATCACCATATACAAAATCATACAAATTTGATCATAAAACACACAACATACAGGGTATACTCAAAATAAAAGTCCTTACCTCATCACTGTCAGAGTAGCTTCCGTGATAGTGACGGCCAGAGTGCTGTAAAAAGGATTTGATTGGTTGGTAACACCTTAACAACTTGCATCAAACTCATCAAACATATCAATGTATCAATTTATTATTCAGGTTGAAACTCACATTTGTAATTACTTAAATTGATTATACCACTGAAATGGTTCTGAACAAAATGTTTGTGTACTTTAAAATTACAAAAATGCACTGGATATTTTGATGAGTTAATTTTGCACTTACAGTTTCAGGCACAGTAACCAAAAGCATTATGGCAAATACAACAAATGTCATCATGAAAGTCGACTTCCAGACCTACAAATTAAAAAATATTAACCTTCAACATAAATTAATCAATGTCCTTATTTCTTACTGTCTTGTTAACATATAACCATACACCTTTGATGTATCATTTTATACACTGTATTCTTTATATTTTCCTATGATATTTTCAATTTGACATAAAAAAAAAAGCCTTTCGTGAATTAACACTCGCACTTTACTTTACTAAATAACAGTTATGGAATTTAATTTACCTTTAAAATTTAATTTAATTTACCTTGACTCCTCGAAACAGGTACTTTAGGGAAATTCCATTAGCGATAGAACAGGCATGTCTTCGTTATTAATTGTTGTGTTCCTGTAACTTCACTCTTGCCTCATTTCGGATGTAGTTTGTCTCATGGCAACCTCTACATAATACGTCGATTAGCAATGAAAACAATGATTATCTACTTATCAGACTCATTAATCAATATTAGCCTTGTGTTGATTTTACCAAGACTGAGAGGGTTAATACTGTGTCTGGATTGTCATACAAAGGATTTCCCAATACCACAGTCTCAATATTATTACTCTGGCATAAAATGCTTAATCCATTATAATGGGCTCTAAATTAAGAAATAATGAATAGATGAGACAGGGTCATTCTCTGTCAAAAAGTCTTCACACGCAGACACACACACACACACACACACACACACACACACACACACACACACACACACACACACACACACACACACACACACACACACACACACACACACACACACACACCAGGTGTTACCTTTAACCACATGGTGTCACTCATGGCTTGAATACATATTCATCTGCATAGTTAGACTACCACTTACCTGTGGTGGAACAGTCATGTTGGACCCTTTGATTTGATTTGATTTTTCTTTAACTCTATCTTTTAGTGCAACAATCTTGCTCTCAGTATAGCCAAGCACCTCCTGCAAGAACAAGTGCAGGACGAGTGTTAACTTGATGAAGACACCGACTGTGAGTCTTTCTTCATTGAGAGATTAGGGCAACGCTCACATGGGCCTCTTGCAACACTTCAGGATCCATGTACAGACTGAAACAGAAATACATTTTTAATCTTGCCTTGTTGCAATCTTTGCCTTGTCCTTTTATGAATATGTACTGTACTGTGTCTATGTACAGTAACTGTAACCCAGTGACTTATTTACTTGCTCATCATAAGCAGCCTGGTGAAATAAGCAATGGAGTGATAGCAGGTTGAATGATTAAATGTATGTAACATTATATTATATTATGTCAAAGCTTTTATTGATTTCAACCTGTAAGGGATCGGGGGTTGGCTGGGTCTAGACAGAGTCTGACACTTCCCCGATCTACAGAGAGGGGGAGTCATCAGACTCGATCTGGTTCACCTGAGTTCTGAGCACACCTGTCCGTAATTAGGGTAGGATAATAGGTGTGCTCAGAAGTTCAGTCGGTGCGAGGTATTGTTCCTTTGTGACTTGCTAAGCGTTTTGTTCCGAGAGAGAGAGAGAGTTTGTTGTTTTTGATTACCCGTGTATCCGACCTGTGCCTTGTTGTTTGACTTCCCGAATTGCTTAATCCTCTGCTTGTTTATCCCAGTGATTACCGTACTCTGACCCTGTGCCTGTGCCCTCGACTACGACTACGCCCGCTCCCTTGGTACCTCTGCCTGTCTATGCCTGGCCCGGTTTTGACCACAGCCCGCCCGACCACGATTAAGCTATTCCCTTGTCTGTACTCTAATAAAGCATCGCTATTCTGCGATTGGATCTTACCACTCTGTCCGAGTATTCATTATAGAATACCTCGCCATTACCATGGATCCAGCGGAATTACAGAGGCGATGGGAGATACAGGAGAAACGGATGGATGAACTCCTGCAGCTACTCAACGCTGGTGCGGCTGAAGGCACCACCCCGAGCACGGTCAGTCCTCGTCATGCACCTCCGATTTCTCTACCAACAAGGTACGACGGGGAACCTGGCAAATGTCAGGGGTTTCTACTCCAGACGTCCCTGTATATGTCGTAAAATCGTACTATGTTTCCCAATGACCGTAGCAGGGTGGATTTCATGATTTCTCTGCTAACGGGAATAGCACTGGATTGGGCTACTGCGCTTTGGGCAGCTGAGGTCCCCGAGTTGAATGCGGAAGTTCAGTTCAAGAGACTGTTCCAAGAGGTGTTCGACCACCCAGTATCTGGGCATAGTGTGGGAGACCAACTATGCGAACTTCAGCAGGGCCGTCGCACAGTAGCCGACTACGCTTTAGAGTTCCGTACTATAGCAGCCGGTAGCGGATGGAGCGAGACTGCGTTGCTCACCGTTTTCCGAAGAGGGCTGCGCAAGGACGTACAGACTGAGTTGGCTTGTCGAGGAGATATCACTGCGCTACATGAGTTTATCAAAATAGCCATCTCTATTGATAATCTGATAGTGCAACACAAGGTATCCACAGTCCGGGAGCCCTCGATCACTGGTCCTAAGCAATCGACAGAGCGGAGGAGAGAATCTGAGGAGGAACCTATGCAACTGGGACGGTCACCTCTACAAGGTTCGGTGAGACAACAACGTCGGCAAGACGGACTATGCCTGTATTGTGGTCAGTCGGGTCATTTCGTTCGTCTATGTCCGGTACGACCAAACCGTACCCCAGGATATCGCCTCGGAACTGCTAAACCGGTGAGTGAGACACAAGTTTTGAACATTACATCGAAACATATGTATGTGCCAGTTACCTTATCTGTCGGAGAGAAAGTGCGCAGGTTGGAAGGACTTATTGATTCCGGAGCGGCTGCCAGCTTTCTGGATATGGGTCTTGCTGAGGAGTTGGGAGTTCAACTTATCCCAATTCAACCTCCCCTGCGAGTCAACGCGCTAGACGGTGAGCCCATGGGCACTGGGTTCATTACGCACCGTACAGAGGTAATCAAGTTACAAGTGGGCTCCATACACCATGAGAACATAATTTTTTTCGTCATCTCCGCTCCACGGGAGCCGCTAGTTCTCGGCCACCCCTGGCTCGTCACCCATGATCCGGTCATCTCCTGGAAATCTGGCGATATCACTGCTTGGAGTGAGGTATGTAGGGCAGAGTGTCTCAAGTTACCTTGCAAAACGTCTACTGTGGAGGATGCGCAGGGTGCGGTGTCTACTGTTGTTCCACCAGAATACCAGGATTACGCGCAGGTGTTCTCCAAGGAGAGGGCTACCGTGTTACCACCTCATCGGGCCTGGGACTGCGCGATTGATCTGCTATCCGGGGCTACACCTCCTCGTGGAAGAATCTACCCGTTGTCACAGCCGGAATGAGAATCGATGAGCAAGTATATTGATGAGGCGCTACAGCAAGGGGCCATTCGCCCATCTACGTCTCCCGCCGCATCCAGCTTTTTCTTCGTGAAGAAAAAGAATGGCGGACTGCGTCCTTGTATAGACTATCGAGGGTTGAACGATATTACCATAAAAAATCGTTACCCTCTTCCCTTGATCCCAGCAGCCCTCGAGCAGGTGGGGCAGGCCTCTATCTACAGTAAACTGGACCTCAGGAGTGCGTACAATCTGGTGCGCATTAGAGAAGGGGATGAATGGAAGACCGCCTTCATCACACATCGAGGACACTATGAATATTGTGTCATGCCCTATGGACTTACCAACGCGCCCTCAGTATTCCAGGCGTTCATGAATGACATTTTCAGGGACATGATTGATCGCTTTGTTATAGTTTACATTGATGACATCCTAATCTATTCTAACTCTCTGATTGAACATGTGTCCCATGTACGACAGGTTCTGGATCGGCCCCTACACCATTCTCTGTTCGTGAAGGCAGAAAATAGTGAATTCCATGTCACTACGATTTCCTTCCTTGGGGCCATACTCACTCCCGACGGGGTTAAACTGGATGAATCCAAGGTACAAGCGGTACAAGACTGGCCTCAACCCCAGACGGTGAAAGAGCTCCAGAGATTCTTAGGGTTTGCCAATTACTATAGACGGTTCGTGCGTAATTTCAGCACAACCGCAATGCCCCTGTCGGCGATGACCAGCTACAAGGGTCGCGGTCTGAACTGGACGGAGGGGGCAGTGCGTGCGTTTGAGACGTTGAAGCAACGCTTTACCACCGCTCCTATTTTATGTCAGCCGGACCCTACCTTACCGTTTATCGTGGAAGTGGACGCCTCGGAGGTTGGAGTTGGAGCCGTGTTATCCCAACGCCAAGGTGAGCCACCTAAATCACGACCCTGTGCTTTCTTCTCTAGGAAACTGAATTCGGCCGAGCAGAACTATGACGTGGGTAATCGGGAATTACTGGCGGTGAAGTTAGCACTGGAGGAGTGGAGACATTGGTTGGAGGGAGCAGAGCATCCGTTCCAAGTGCTCACGGACCACCGCAACCTGGAGTATCTTCACAGTGCCAAACGACTGAAGGTCTGGGAGACGGCCCATCAACATCTCAGTCAAGCCTCACAACAGCAAAAGACCTACGCCGACCGACGCCGGAGACCTACTCCCACTTATCAACCCGGGCAGCGAGTGTGGCTGTCTACCCGAGACCTGCGGTTCCGACGGAGCTGCAAGAAGCTCCAACCCAGGTACATTGGTCCCTTCAAGGTACAGAGACGTATTAACCCTGTCACCTACCGTCTGTTACTCCCTCGACACTACAGGATAAACCCTACGTTCCACTTCTCCCTGTTGAAACCTGTCCATTATAGCCCGATGTACCCACCAATCGCTCAACAACCTATTACACCACCTTTGGAGGATGAACAGGACACCACCTATACAGTCCACGAGATACTGGAGTCAAGACGGAGACGAGGGGGCATCGAATATCTCGTGGACTGGGAGGGATATGGACCTGAGGAACGGTCCTGGGTCCCTGCTAAGGACATACTAGACCCCGCTCTCAAGGCCACTTTCCACGCTGAACACCCAGATCATCCCGGACCCCGACCCAGAGGAAGACCACCCGGTAGAGGTAGAAGGCCGTCAGGAGCCGGCCCTGGGGAGGGGGATACTGTAAGGGATCGGGGGTTGGCTGGGTCTAGACAGAGTCTGACACTTCCCCGATCTACAGAGAGGGGGAGTCATCAGACTCGATCTGGTTCACCTGAGTTCTGAGCACACCTGTCCGTAATTAGGGTAGGATAATAGGTGTGCTCAGAAGTTCAGTCGGTGCAGGTATTGTTCCTTTGTGACTTGCTAAGCGTTTTGTTCCGAGAGAGAGAGAGGTTTGTTGTTTTGATTACCCGTGTATCCGACCTGTGCCTTGTTGTTTGACTTCCCGAATTGCTTAATCCTCTGCTTGTTTATCCCAGTGATTACCGTACTCTGACCCTGTGCCTGTGCCCTCGACTACGACTACGCCCGCTCCCTTGGTACCTCTGCCTGTCTATGCCTGGCCCGGTTTTGACCACAACCCGCCCGACCACGATTAAGCTATTCCCTTGTCTGTACTCTAATAAAGCATCGCTATTCTGCATTGAATGATTTTAATGTTTGACCATTGAATTTGGTCTTTATCTTACTTTACTCATCATAATGTGACTGCAATTTAAAACATGTTTAATCTCCCGAGTGGCGCAGTGGTCTAAGGCTGTGCCACTAGAGATCCTGGTTCGAATCCAGGCTCTGTCGTAGCCGGCCATGACCGGGAGACCCATGAGGCGGCGCACAATTGGCCCAGTGTCGTCCAGGGTAGGGGAGGGAATGGCCGGCAGGGATGGTTGGTAGAGCATGGCGTTTGCAACGCCAGGGTTGTGGGTTCAATTCCCACAGGGGGCCAGTATGAAAATAAAATAATGTATGCACTCACTAACTGTAAGTCGCTCTGGATAAGAGCGTCTGCTAAATGACTAAAATTTTAAAAAATGTAAATGTAAAACATAACTCAAATATTGTTCACAAATATTGTTCACAGTCACTAAATATATTGAGCAACATCAACGGACAAAACAAGATTCTAATCCTCAGATTTAAGTAATTTGTTACACAATTTAATTCAAGCTCCACCCGTTTCTCTCTCACACATGCTACCCCTTCTTTCTTTTTTTCTCCTCTCTTTAGCTAGATGTCCAATGATACAAATGTTTGTGTGAATAGTTAATTGTATTCATGTAACCTTTGTTTATAAAGGTAAGTCAATTAAGAACAGATTCTTATTGGCAAAAGTAAAAAAGATAACTGAACAAATTCCCTAACTGCATTATGGTTGTATTCAAAATCATATTTCTCAGGCAAAAGAAAACCTACAGAAGGGGACATATGCCATTTCAAATAATTTTTATTGGATTTCAGATAGACTTAATACAACAGGCAAACGTTTTATTTAACCTTTATTTTATGATGGAGTCATACTGAGACCAAGGTCGCTTTTACAGATGAGCCCTGAATTACATAAATTACAGAAAATACACACATCAATACAAATACAAAATTCAAGTAGAAAGAAAAACATGGTCATGAAAAACAAACACATTCAATGGTAATAAGGTCTAAATCAGCCATCTGAATTGCTCTAGAGGCCCCAAAATATCAAATGTAAGAACATTTTGAAGATTGTCCCAGAAATAAGGTGCAAGAAAACTAAAAGCTGATTTGCCTAACTCAGTAGAGACCAAAGGAATTTCCAGAGTTAACCATCCCTGAGACCAGGTGTGGTAACTCGTATGTCTAAAGTTAAAAGACAGCTTTTCATCTATCCAGATACCCAGATATTTGTAAGCAGGGACACTATCAATATGAACAAAATCCAAAGTACAGATGCTTAAATCATCAGATATATTTTTATGCGCTCTGGAGAACAACATATACTTAGTTTTACCTGCATTTAATACTAATTTCAGATCAATAAAGTTTTTCTGTAATACAATAAAGGCAGACTGTAGTTCAGATAGAGCCTGGTCAACCGTGGGGGCAATAGCATACCCAGCAGTATCATCGGCATATACAGTTGAAGTCGGAAGTTTACATGCACTTAGGTTGGAGTCATTAAAACAAGTTTTTCAACAACTCCACAAATTTCTTGTTAACAAACTATAGTTTTGGCAAGTCGGTTAGGACATCTACTTTGTGCATGACACAAGTAATTTTTCCAACAATTGTTTACAGACAGATTATTTCACTTATAATTCACTGTATCACAATTCCAGTGGGTCAGAAGTTTACATACACTAAGTTGACTGTGCCTTTAAACAGCTTGGAAAATTCCAGAAAATTATGTCATGGCTTTAGAAGCTTCTGATAGGCTAATTTACATAATTTGAGTCAATTGGAGGTGTCCCTGTGGATGTATTTCAAGGCCTACCTTCAATCTCAGTGCCTCTTTGCTTGACATCATGGGAAAATCAAAAGAAATCAGCCAAAGCCTCAGAATAAAAATTGTAGACCTCTACAAGTCTGGTTCATCCTTGAGAGCAATTTCCAAACGCCTGAAGGTACTACGTTCATCTGTACAAACAATAGTACGCAAGTATAAACACCATGGGACCACGCTGCCGTCATACCGCTCAGGAAGGAGACGCGTTCTGTCTCCTAGAGATGAACGAACTTTTTTGCGAAAAGTGCAAATCAATCCCAGAACAACAGCAAAGGACCTTGTGAAGATGCTGGAGGAAACAGGTACAGAAGTATCTATATCCACAGTAAAACGAGTCCTATATTGACATAACCTGAAAGGCCTCTCAGCAAGGAAGAAGCCACTGCTCCAAAACCGCCATAAAAAACACAGACTACGGTTTGCAACTGCACATGGTGACAAAGATCGTACTTTTTGGAGAAATGTCCTCTGGTCTGATGAAACAAAAATAGAACTGTTTGGCCATAATGACCATCGTTATGTCTGGAGGAAAAAGGGGGTCGCTTACAAGCCGAAGAACACCATCACAACCGTGAAGCACGGGGGTGGAAGCATCATGCTGTGGGGGTGCTTTGCTGCAGGAGGGACTGGTGCACTTCACAGCATAGATGGCATCACGAGGAAGGAAAATTATGTGGATATATTGAAGCAACATCTCAAGACATCAGTCAGGAAGTTAAAGCTTAGTCACAAATGGGTCTTCCAAATGGACAATGACCCCAAGCATACTTCCAAAGTTGTGGCAAAATGGCCTAAGGACAACAAAGTCAAGGTATTGGAGTGGCCATCACAAAGCCCTGACCTCAATCCTATAGAACATTTGTGGGCAGAACTGAAAAAGCATTTGTGAGCAAGGAGGCCTACAAACCTGACTCAGTTACACCAGCTCTGTCAGGAGGAATGGGCCAAAATTCACCCAACTTATTGTGGGAAGCTTGTGGAAGGATACCCGAAACGATTGACCCAAGTTAAACAATTTAAAGGCAATGCTACCAAATACTAATTGAGTGTATGTAAACTTCTGACCCACTGGGAATGTGATGAAAGAAATAAAAGCTGAAATAAATCATTCTCTCTGCTATTAGTCTGACATTTCACAATCTTAAAATAAAGTGGTGATCCTAACTAACCTAAGACGGGGAATTTTACCTAGGATTAAATGTCAGGAATTGTGAAAAACTGAGTTTAAATGTATTTGGCTAAGGTGTATGTAAACTTCCGACTTCAACTGTAAGTACAGGTTACAGTTTTTTACAGACAAGTCGATATTGTGAACGTAAACAGCAAAAAGTACAGGATCCAGAATCAACCCCTGCGAGATACCTTTCATAATATCCAGGAAATGCAGACTGATGTACAGTACATTTAGAATAAATTTCAAGGATAAGAAAGATCTTATCTGAGAATGAATCAAGGATTCTAATATTTTAGTTAGGCAAGATAGGTCACAAGGGTCACCACCTTTGTGAAGGGGGAGTACATGGGCCGCCTTACCAACCTTGGGGATAGTACCAGATATAATCATCAGGTAAAAAATATGAGTTAATGATGATTAAAGGGACACTCCAGCAAAATATGGAAAACAGCTGTTAGAGCACATAATGTCAATTAATGTTTTGGTCATTTCAGCAACCATAGCTTGCTCTTGTCGAGTTGAGTCAGGTCCTTTCTCAGTGACCAGATAGAGTTGGGGCTGGGGCCGGTGCTGCAGGGGCCGGTGCTGCAGGGGCCGGTGCTGCAGGGGCCGGTGCTGCAGGGGCCGGTGCTGCATGGGCCGGTGCTGCAGGGGCCGGTGCTGCAGGGGTCGGTGCTGCAGGGGCTGGGGCTGCAGGGGCCAGCGCTGTGGGGTCTGGGACCAGACCAAGTCTTTGCAGAAGCAGAAGGTGGTTGTACAGCTGGAAAAAGTTTGGAAAGCCACTCTAGAAGAAGGAAGCAAAAAGGAGGTTGAAACAAATGTAGTCACTGTAGTCTCAATTGTGTAAACTGTACACAATAACTGCACATTGTTTATTTGAGCTGTTAATCATTTTTATTGAATAATTTTATATAGCAAGGGCCATGCAGATACTGATACTATAGGTAATGGGTTGTAAGTTTTTGTCAGTGTTGATATTGTCTTTGACCATTTTTGATGTGTCAATCATGTGGCCTGGGGTGGTCTAGCAGTTAACGTATCTCAGGATTAAAAGCCTTCTCAGTGCATCTGTATATGTGCTAGCACACTCATCAATACAAAGACAATATACTGTATAGTGTTTCTCAGCCGATCACAAAGACCTAATGAAGCCTACATGTGTTACAATGAAGGGTGTTATATGTTGTGTGGCTGTTCCATGCAATGTTGGGCATTTAAAAACAGGCAAACAAATTAGCTTCTTGCCACTGCTATTAATCAAATGTGGAAATTCTGTTAATTCCAGAACAATATCTATTCCACATCTACATTTATGGCAATAACATTCTCTGTGTGTAACCCTCTGTGAGTTTGGTTTATTACCTCTGACCAGGTAGTGTCAGTGAGTCACACACCAGCAAATAGGAGTCTCCCTCACAAAGTGGTCCTTCGAGCCGAACACTGTACAGTCCAATGGCTTAATAAGTTCAAGTGGTAAATGCAACTGTCAGAAAGTATGCAAGCAAGTTTTTTTCTTCTAACATTGCAAGACAGTGAGTTTTTATATCAAATCGCAATATTGGAGGAATTTATGTCGGGTAATGATTGAACGTCGGGTATTGATTGAATTTGCATCATGAACGATATAAAAACAAACATGTTAAAACAAATTAAGCAGGGAAATTGTATACTAGGCTACTATTATGTGTTGTTACTTTCTCAGTGCTAGGGAAAGATATCTAGAGTACCTGACTTCATACTGAAGTTATAGATTAGAGGTTCACAAACGTTTTATGTTGTAACCTATTTTCAAAGTATCTGTTAAAATGGTCTTGTTATTAGCCATCAAATAGACAACAACATATTTTGTTACATGCAACCCAAGAGGAACTGGTAGTGGGTCTTGACCCCTTTTGGGAAACACCAAATACTCTGGAATTGATTATGATTTCAGACATTTTGTGGATTTCATACTTGTTCACAATTGTGTTAGGACATGTAGAGCCTTCCACCTTATATCAGAGAGGTTTCACTCTTACTTTGAAAGCATCTCAAATAGAATTTTGCCCTTTTCTGTAAAGCAAACAGAACACTACAGACAAAGACATACACAATGATGGGATCTTAAAACGTAATTAATTTATTGATATTGGAATGATCAGCTTTGAACAGCAGCAAATGTCAACGTATTTGAAGTAAAAAAGGTGGAAACATGGGAGTCAGAGTTTTCTCTATGGTTCCTCTAGTGACGGCCATCTCATTTTCCACCTGTTGCTGGGGCTGGGGTTGCGGCAGCGACAGCTGGGGCGGGAGCTGCAGCAGCAGCAGGAGTTGTGGCAGTAGTGGAAACGAGTCTGGCCAATAGGAAGGGCAGGAGGGCCATCAGGGCGGAGTTACTCTGGGGAGGCTGGGCGTAAGGGAAGTATGACAGGTACTGAGGCTGCTGGGGCTGCTGATAGTGGTAGAACCCCCGAAAACCACCCCGAAAACCCCTGAACATCTGTGGAGAGAGAGAAAGAGAGAGCGAGAGAGAGAGAGAGAGAGAGAGAGAGAGAGAGAGAGAGAGAGAGAGAGAGAGAGAGAGAGAGAGAGAGAGAGAGAGAGAGAGAGAGAGAGAGAGAGAGAGAGAGAGAGAGAGAGAGAGAGAGAGAGAGAGAGAGAGAGATGGATGGATGGATGGATAGATAGAGAGAGAGAGTCAGTGTTACAGGGAAGTCTGAACTCAAACATACTAGTAATCATATTTGAATAGTAGCCCATACCATAGTACTCTGATAGATATAATATCTAATAGATACCAATAGATAGTACTGTATAGTACTGCACCTCATCACTAGCCGAGCTCTCCTCTCGATCATCTTCCTCAGACACCTGCACACACAAACAAAATCCCAGGATGAATGATATTTCAGTATAAAGTAATCAACACCCAAAGTGTGAACTTAAGCCTATTATATTGAAAGAATTCAGATATTTTCGTATTCCAATGCAATGCAATCTGTGGAACCAGCAATCTCTTGATGTATTGATGTGTAAATTGCAGGGTTGATGTATTTCAATCATTCTTACAGGAATGGAGGAACAAAGTCCAATCAGGCACATCAATAAGACCAGTAGTTTTATGGTCGCCATGGAATTCTTGAAATGAAAAAGATGTATAGTGAATTCAAAGCTTGACACGCATGCCTAAATTCCACTACAGTATTCTTTCAAACGCTTACCTGTTCAAGTGAAGATGTAAAAAGGTTCAGAAGTTGGTACTAAAGATGAGATACTGATGCTGTATTGTAACTGCTGGAATGTGCTTTTTTTATAGACCATTTCAGTACACAGTCAACCAATGAGCTTCAAGGAATAGTGCCATGATCAAATGTGTGTCCTGAAGATGAAAATTGTGATGAAATTAGGTATTTGGTGGGTAATCCTAAATGTATATACGTCTACAGTCCCCACAAACAACACTGTCTCATTAGTATTAAGAAACTCAAACGTTTTGAAACTGTTTGTGAATAAATCACCCGTTTTTTAAGGATTGTGGAGGCTAAATGAACACATCATACAACGAAAGTTGTGTATTTCCTAGGTTTAACTAATGTTATATATATTGCTAACATATTGTTCCAAATTGTAATGTACAACTTGATTCAACGCAATATACCTAAAGTACTACACTTTATTTAGATTTTTCATATCATGCAATGTAATGAAACACACTTTATTTTAATTTCTCAATAATGCAATGTAATGTACAACACTTTATTTTAATTTCTCACAATTTCCACGAACTTTATAAGCATTCATCAGAGGAATGGAGGGACATACAATTGAGCTTGAAATAATAATTTGTTAATTGAACAGAAATGTATAAAGGAATCACAATTCATGGTGTAAAGTGTGGAGTTCAACAGAGTGCTGAATGGTGGAGTGGGTGATGAACATTCTATGTGATGCAGGACATCAAGGGACAGCAGTACTCGCAGTTCCATAAACTACCTGATAGACAGAAAAGTTAATATAAAGTTAATATAAAGATCAATTTTATTTTATGTAGGGGGAGTTTAATATACATGTTGAGATATGAAATGAATAAGTACTGAGTTACTGTAACATTAACGTCAAAACTGCCAAAAAAAAGGAAACACCTAAACATAAAGTGTCTTAATAGGGCATTGGGCCAACGCGGGCCAGACAGCTTCAATGCACCTTGGCCTAGATTCTACAAATGTCTGGAACTCTTCCAAGAGAAATTCTACCATTTGGTGTTTTGTTGATGGTGGTGGAAAACACTGTCTCAGGTGCTTCTCCAGAATCTCCCATAAGTGTTCATTTGGGTTGAGATCTGGTGACTGAGACGGCCATGCATATGGTTTACTTGGTTTTCATACTCATCAAACCATTCAGTCAGGCTCGTGCACAGATACAGTAGGAGTCAACCTGTGCCCAGCACATGCCCCTTTGCCCTCCCACTCGCCAAGTACCGTTTTGGGTGGTGGTATAATTTTTAAAAAAATTGTTCTGAACCCATCGTGACGTTGTCAGTATCACCACCCACCACCCCATCCTTTGGTTGCGCATGTTGATCTGCCCTGTACAGAGCTCACACGCGCCTGGCCTGTACTGAGATAGCGCACGCCGGTATCCAAACAAGCATGGCTTGAGATGCGGTCACCGGAGGAGTGTGTGTAGCTACCTAGCTTAAATATCAATAGTAGGGCCACAGCAGCATAACATTTGATCAACACTTGCTTTACATAATCATCAATATTCTGTCTGGTTGTCTGATACGCAGGGCCGGCTCCAGGCATAAGCGACATAAGCGGTCGCTTAGGGCTCCCTCCCGCTACAGAGAACTCAGTCGGGGTAAAATACACTAGGTGCAATTTCAAAATGTTATTGTGCATCAGCAGTTTTTCTCTTGTTATGTCAGTCACTCAATTAGCTGACAATTAGCCATGTACATGTTTGATTGGTAGTTAGTCTAGCCAGCAATCTAAACTTAAGTAATAGTAATCATGGCCGAATACCGACCGGGCACATAGGGCACGTGCCCAGGGGCCCTGACCTCCAGGGGGCTCCCATTGATTTTGTTAGTCAATCTCACTCAGATCATATTAACATGTCATAAGTAATTGCAAAATGTGTAGAATAGTAGGAATTTTGCTTAAAAGGCCCCCACCAGAGGGCAATGCCGCACCTATTTCTACGTAAATCCTGTCCTATACCGGAAATTCTCGTTTAGGTTCCACCTCCAAAGAATGACGCAGGATGCTAATAAATATTCACGAATTTGTGGTGGGAATGTTGTAGTGATTTCCACGTGGAGTGGAGAAATAACAACAAGTAGGGCACTGACCGCTGTCAGTGTAGTTAGCTAGCATGCTAGGCTTATCTTATCTATATTATAGTCCCGTGTAGCTCAGTTGGTAGAGCATGGCGTTTGCAAGCCAGAGTTGTGGGTTCGTTTCCCACGGGGGACCAGTATGAAAAAAATAAAAAAGAATGTATGCACTCACTAACTGTAAGTCGCTCTGGATAAGAGTGTCTGCTAAATGGAAAAATAAAAAAAATAAAAATAATAATCTAACTAGCTAATGTTATCTGTTGTTGCTACAACGTATTTGAAAGATTAGCCAGCTGGCTAGGCCATTGCTGGATTTGACATATGCATTTAGGGAAAACTTCCCCACAGATGGATAGGGGAAACCAGTATATTTGACTTATCTATTGTTATCGCCGAAGTTTTGGCATGTTCCATAAATTGTGGCCGCGAATCCGTCATAGAAATATAAAAAATGAGATGAAGCTTCGGTAATATGGATAGTCTAACAATTGAACGGTTTGAACTAGAGATGTGTTTTTCTACATTATAATGGACACGGTGCAATCGTTGGTAGGCTGCTGGCAGGCTATTCAGCTGTGCTACAGTGGCTTGCAAAAGTATTTACCCCCCTTGGCATTTTTCCTATTTTGTTGCCTTACAACCTGGAATTAAATGGATTTTTGGGGGGTTTGTATCATTTGATTTACACAACATGCCTACCACTTTGAAGATGCAAAATATTTTTTCTTGTGAGACAAACAAGAAATAAGACATTACTATTCACCCCCCCCCAAAAGTCTATACTTTGTAGCACCACCTTTTGCAGCAATTACAGCTGCAAGTCTCTTGGGGTATATCTCTATAAGCTTGGCACATCTAGCCACTGGGATTTTTGCCCATTCTTCAAGGCAAAACTGCTCCAGCTCCTTCAAGTTGGATGGGTTCTGATGGTGTACAGCAATCTTTAAGTCATACCACAGATTCTCAATTGGAAGACTGAAACAGGTTTCCTTCAAGAATTTCCCTGCATTTAGTGCCATCCATCATTCCTTAAATTCTAACCAGTTTACCAGTTTACCGGTAAGCTATGGGCATCATCGTTAAGCTGAAAAAAAGTGTATTTCTACTCTTGTGGGTGTTTAAAACTGCAAAAATGTATCTCCACACCATGGCAAAATGGGTAGACTTACAGAAAATGTGCTGTACATTTATTTATTTATTATTAGCTCTGCCCCATGGCAAAATTATTAGAACTGCATTACATTTTTTATAAAAGTGCAACATTTTCTCTCCACCCCATGGCAAAATGTGTAGAATTGCAGGAAATTAACTTCTAAAACTTACATTTTTCTAAAATGTTTTGCAGTGAGGTGGGGGGCCCCTCAACCAATTCTCGTATCCAAAAGGCTAGAGTAGGCCCTACTGATAAGTGCAGCAGATAAAGTCAGAAAGACAGAGAGGAGCGATTGCATCAACAACCCTTGCTCTGACCCAACTTCATCCCTTCCTCGGTCGGCAGCACAGGTAGTCTCCACAGGTAGTCTAGACCATATACTAAAATATCCATACAAGCCACTAGCCAGCCAACCATATATCTTGTGTTAGAAGATTATGCATATTATATTAGGAAGTTATTATTTAAGAGCATTGAAGATCAATCACAATCAGTAAAAAAAAAAATCATGCTAGCTAACTACCAGATTTACATCAATCATCAACATCGGTGTTCAACTGAGAGCCCACCGTCTTTTCCCGTTGTCAATCATGTCTTTAGGAGGCAATTACCCTTGATCATGACTCTAGATTCTTTCTCGCTGATAAAAGATAAGGGCCATATGTTTCAAAATCCGTATCGCAAGCAATGATTATTGACATTTCTAAACGTTAAAACACAGCGGCGGGATTGTAGTTCACATGAGCCAGTCATGGGCGAAGCTAATGGCTGAAAACTGTAGAGAGAAGGCAAAATGTCGCCTAGAGTTTTTCGAGAGCTAGGAGGCAATGTAACTAGCTTGCTTACAATTTCTGATGAGTGAGTGTGTTGCTGCAGAAATAAATAGGCCTATGCACTAACACCCTGTGGATGGGGGCATTGTCATACTATGGGGTCATAGCCATGGCTTTTAATAGTATAAAAGTCATCCTTCTACCCCCCCATTAAAAAAATAAAAATAAGTTGATTGCACCAATTTGTAAGTCGCTCTGGATAAGAGTAAATCTGGTAAATTTAAATGTAGCCAAAATAATGGCCTGGCCAGCATTTTTATACATGACCCTAAGCATGATGGGATGTTATTTGCTTAAACTCTGGAACCACACCTGTTTGGAAGCAACTGCTTTCAATACACTTTGTATCCCTCATTTACACAAGTGTTTCTATTACCTGTATGTTTCATATACTGTCACGCCCTGGCTCTGGGGACTTTTATATGTTGAGCCAGGGTGTTAGTTTCTATGTGTTAGTTTCTGGGTGTTAGGTTCTATGTTTCGTTTTCTATGTTCTTGTTCTAGTTTATGTGTTTCTATGTTGGCCGTGGTGGTTCACAATTAGAGACAGCTGTGGCTCGTTGTCTCTGATTCGGAACCATACTTAGGCAGCCTTTTGTGCACTTGTCTTTTGTGGGATCTTGTTCCGTGTAGGTTTGTGTGTGACCGAGGACTTCACGGTTCGTTTTGTTGTTTTGTTATTTGTATCGTGTTGCTAAGTACACTATTAAAGAGATGTACGCATATCACGCTGCGCCTTGGTCCACTCATTATGACGATCGTGACATATACATTGATCTCTGTTCACTACAATGTTGAATAATGTCTCCTTATAGTCTGGGACGAACCTCGTTGGAGTTAGAGTTGGAGTATTTGGTAAAAGAAAACATATATTTTGGGGCATATCAGTTGTATGTTTTTTTTGTTTTGTTAAACTCACAGGAACAGCCAAGGACAGGCCCAGGAGGCAGCCCAGAAAGATTGTAGTCTTCATCATCATCTTGGTAGTCAGTTCCGTAAAAAAATAAAAAAGTTTATGGGACCTGCGTGGTTCTGGTACTAGTTCCTACCAACAGTTTCGCTTATAAATCAATCTGTGGACACTGTAGATCGGAATGGCTTGCATTGAGCGATAGCCCTGGTTCCCACAGACACAGTAGTATATTTTCTGAGCCTATGTGATGTAGGATGTGAAACCACTTTAAGCTGGGATGTCCCTACTACCATTTAATTCACTCTTCCGACTGTCCATCAACTCCTGGCTGAACCCTACAGTACATCACAGCCACTGACAAAGCACATGCCTCCGATCCGTTTCGTAGCGCAACAGGAGAGTGGTTTCATCATGGTAGATCACATTTTTATTTCATTTCATTTTTATTGACAGAGGAGTACAAAGACAACAATAAGGAGTCACATTAACCCTCTATCCCCCCCACCCTCCCCCTGCCCACACTCAGTCATGAACTTAAACAAAAAAGAAGAGTAGGATGCTATATCTTTACCCTCACACCCTCCCGTCTTCAGACCGAGCCCCCCCACACACAAATTCAATAAGATGCAGAAGAACTACAATAGAAAAAGTGTAAAGCTCAGTAGCCCCTGACAATGTCCGTCGTCTCTTACATGTCATTGGCACAGTTAATAACTCGAGAACTACTATTTATTTTAACCACCACAGAACTGCAATAGCTAATGTTATGGCTTTTTTCTCCATGCATTAGCTCCACTGAAAGCTCTAATTGAGCTAGGTGAATCAAAGACAGTAACCATTCATCTTTAGACAGTGAATGGGGAGGATTCCATCGACAGGCAACCATTTTTTGGGCTGCCGTTAGGCCGGCCAGCCATAATCGCTTTTCCTGCAAAGACACATCCAATTTGGAGGTGTCATTGAGGAGTATAATCTGCGTTGAGCATGGAATATGTTTAGAGAGAAGTCTCCAAAATTAGGATACCTCAGGGCACTCCCAGACCATATGAATGAAGGTACCGGGAGCACTCTGAGGGCATAGAGAGCATTTTGGGGTTGGGTGTATTTTAATTTGGAATAATCTGCGTGGGGTAAAATAAGATCTGTGGGCAAAATTAAAATGGATATTCTGATGATTAGGATTTCTAGAAGAGAGAATTACATTAGACCATACAGTTTGCTAGTAAATTCAGTGATTGAAGGTGAGAGGTTTCTCTTCCATAGTAGGTCGATTGGCAGGGGCTTCTGAGATGATTTTAAGAAATGCAAGTATAGATCAGAAACCAGTCCACTGGGTTTAGGCCGGTTCTCAAAAATGTTGCGTAGGGGGTGAGTTGGTAGTGTTTTGCCCCAGGGGACACCATAAAATCGCATGGCAGAGCGAAGTTGTAAATTAAAGAATGATTTGCCCCGTAAATGTAAAGTTGTTTGTAAATCCCCTCCCTCGTCAAGAACATCAGCTGCGATGTGTATGCCCTTGTCAGTCCACTGATGGAAGGATATAGGGCGCCCCCCCAAACAAAGATTGTAATTGTGGAACAAAGGATTATGATTGTGCCAATTAATTCTGGTTTTGGATAACTATTTGGCGGTGTGCCACACAGAGATGGCATGTGTTATTAAGGTGCCAAATGTTGTTTTGGAGTATCTCAAGGAAATGCTGGAGTGGACCAGATACTGCAACCTGTTTGGATGTGCTATGTTCTCCTCTATGGGACGTCAAGCCACCTGGGCATCTGGATCAAACCACGTGGAAAGAGGGCAAAAAACAAATGACCAGAAATAGTACTCAAAATTTGGTACGGCTTGGCCAACTACGCTCTTTTGCCTTTGCAGGGTCAGTCATTTAATGCGTGGAGGCTTGTTTTGCCAGACAAATTTAGTGTCTGAGGAATGCAATTTCTTCAAATATCCAGTTGGTGGTGCCAGAGGGAGCATAGAGCTCAAAAGGTTTAAGCGTGGAAGGATGTTCATCTTGATAATAGAGATTCGTGATTGGATTGAATTTTGAAATTTTGTCCATCTTTTGAGATTTGACACCACATCTTTGAGAATATTGTTGTAATAATTTGTAACTATATGTTGGATTGTGGGCTAGATATCAACTCCCAGGTATCTAAACTGTTTTACTACAGGGCTACCGAGTGTTGCCATTTGATAAGGGCAGACTTGACCCAGTTGATTTTATAGCCTGAAATTTGACTAAATTCATTAAGATGTCAAGAATATGAGGTAGAGATTGTTGTGTATTTTGGATGAATAGCAAAATATTGTTTGCATATAGGGAGATGTAATGCTTAGTGTCATGTGTAATGATTGGTGCGTGAATAGTGTATTGGCAGACTGTTTGGGCAAAAGGTTCCAAAGATAAGTCAAATAACAGAGGAGAGAGAGGACAGCCCTGCCATGTGCCACAAAGTAGAGCAAAATGGGAGGAGCAATTGTTGCCAGTCATGACCATAGCAGAAGAATTGGCATATAGAAGTTGAATCATATCTATAAAGCCTTTTCCAAGACCCATATGGTTCAAGACTGTCTACAAGTATTGCCACTCAAGGTGATCAAAAGCCTTTTTTGCATCCAGAGAAAGTATGGCGGTGTATTTGTATTTGTATATATTAGGGATCCCCATTAGCTGCTGCCAAGGCAGCAGCTACTCTTCCTGGGGTCCAAACACATTAAGGCACTTACATCACACATAACACAAAAGTTAAAACAGTACATCATATAATATCATTACACCACTACATGTCTACAATACAAAATGTATAATACCACCATACAACAATATTACAATGTACGTGTGGCATGTACATGTGGCACGATACCTGGGATAGTATAAAAGTAATCCTTCTACCCCCCCCTACCCCACCCCCACAAAAATATTTAAAAATAAATAAATAAATACAATTATATATAAAAATCTAAAGAAATAAAAAACGACAAAAACTAAAAAATACATTAAAAAAATATATAATAATAATAATAATAATAATAATAAAAACACATAAAAAAATAAAAATAAAAAAATAATAATAATTATATATATATAAAACAAATTAAAATTAAAAACATAATAAAAAAAAAAAATGAAATGAAAAACTATAAAAAAAGATATAACAAAAAAACATTAAATAAAAACAAAACCCCCAAAAAAATTGGTAAAGTGGTTGTCCCACTGGCTATCATAAGGTGAATGCACCAATTTGTAAGTCTCTCTGGATAAGAACGTCTGCTAAATGACGTAAATGTAAATGTAAATGTAAATGTAAAATACATGTCATGCCTAAATTTGCTAATCTTGCCAATGAAAAAAAATAATTAAAGTAGTTGGCAATATCACTTGGTTTTGTGATGAATGAGCCATCTGATTCAATGAATGAGTTTGCCTTTTTGACCAAAATGTAATTTAAGGTGCACCAAAGCTTTTTACTATCATTCTTTATATAATTTATCTTTGTTTCATAGTATAGTTTCTTCTACTTTTTATTCAGTTTAGTCACATGATTTCAGAATTTGCAGTACGTTTGACAATCAGTTGTACAGCCAGACTTATTTGCCATTCCTTTTGCCTCTTCCCTCTCAACCAGTTGATAGAGCATGGCGTTTGCAACGCCAGGGTTGTGGGTTCGATTCCCACGGAGGGCCAGTATAAAAAAAATATGTGTTCACTAACTGTAAGTCGCTCTGGATA
Organism: Coregonus clupeaformis; assembly: GCF_020615455.1. Classification (NCBI taxonomy): domain Eukaryota; kingdom Metazoa; phylum Chordata; class Actinopteri; order Salmoniformes; family Salmonidae; genus Coregonus; species Coregonus clupeaformis. Next base: position 324 of record NW_025533742.1, on the reverse strand, counting down.
AGAGCGTCTGCTAAATGACTAAAATGTAAATGTAATACCATTTTTTCAATTCCTCATCAATCCAAGGGGATTTAACAATTTTTACAGTCAATTTCTTAATGGGTGCATGCTTATTAGTAACTGGAAAAAGCAATTTCACAAATGTGTCAAGTGCAGCATCTGGTTGCTCCTCAGACCAACAAATATTATTTACATCATCAACTTAGGAATCACTATTGTATGACTCTTATACACTATATTAGGCCCAGCCTTCGGAACTTTGGTTTCCTAAATATGGCTACTATATTGTGATCACTACATCTGATGGATTTGGATACTGTTTAA